>NW_027185715.1:158534-186434 GCF_028583685.1 Petaurus breviceps papuanus
AGAAGGGGAATGTTTGAGGGAAAAGATAATGAGTTTTGTTTTTGATATGTTCAGTTTAAGATATTTCCAAGATGTCCAGTTTGAAATGTTTAATAGGTAATTGATGATATGGGGACTGAAGCTCAAGAGAGAGACTGAAGCAGAATATATTGATCTGGGAGTCATTATTAAACTCACAGGGACTGATAAGGTCACTAACTAAGAATATAGAGAGAAGAGAAGGGAACCTTAGGAGAGAACCTAGAATATCCCCAGTTGGGGTATGATCTAAGTCCAGGCAAGGAGACTGAGAAAGAGCGGTCATATAGGTAGGAGGAGAATAAGAACAAGAGAGAGACACAGAGAGAGGAGAAAGGAAAGAATATGAATTTATTAAGCACCTCTCTGTGCCAGGAAGATATAGAAGGGAGTGTCACAAAAGCCCAGAGCAGAGAGGATGATCAACAGTGTCAAAAGCAGCAGACAGGGGCAGTTAGGTGGCACAGTCAATAGAGCACCGGCCCTGGAATCAGGAGGACCTGAGTTCAAATCTGGCCTCAGACACTTGACATACTTAACCAGCTGTGTGACCTTGGGCAAGTCACTTAACCCCAATTGCCTTGCCTTTCCCCCTCCAAAAAAAATAAATAAAAATAAAAAAGCAGCAGACAGAATGAGAAGAACGAGGACTAAAAAAAAAAAAAGACCATCATATGCGTTAAATATATTATTATTGGTAACTCTAGAGAAAATAGTTTCTGATGAGGTCACAGACCAAATTGCAAAGGATTGAGGAAAGAAAGTAGAAGCAAAGAATGTAGACATAGGACATAAATCTAGGACAGTGGCTCAGAGGAGATGATGAGGCCTGCTGAAGGTGTTTTTAGGGATAGGACAGACTGGGGCATGTTTGAAGCCAGGGAAAGAAGTAGTAGATGGAAAGAGATTGAAGAATAAAAAGAGAAAATAGGGAGAGTGATGATTAAGCTTGCAATTTGCAGAAGAGGAGAGGGGACAAGACCAAGGGCACGAGGTCTTACCGGGTCCATCAAAACCTTGCGAGCAGTGGGGGCTGTGTCGGCCATGGAAGGAGAGGCGGATGTCTGCCCAGCCTGCCTGAACCTCTCGAAAGTTCAGGGAGGCCACCCTGCTCCAGTATCTGAAGGCGGTATGTATGGCTGTCTTGGCAGTGTGGATTGGGAGGGTGGATGGCCAATTCAAGATACGGAATGTTAGATGCCTCTTCCGCCAGCGACCTGGGGAGGTCGTATATGAATCAGAAATCAAATTTTCTTACGAGTTCAGACAGGGATAGAGAGAAGAAAACCTATGCCCTTGTCTTCTCTCAGGGTCAACTCATAGCCACTTTAGGCTAAATGGTCAGTTCATCTTTCCCCATCCCTGTTCCTTACAATGTTCTACACTGTACCTTCCACATTCTCTTCCTAATTTCAACCCTCACCTAGAAGTAAGTATTTTTGGGTCTTCTTGTTGAAGGGATCCTCCAGGCCACAGCGGGGTTCCCTCATTCGTGCCCTTGTAACCCAATCCAACTGCCCAGAGATTGGCAACTCGGAAGCTTCCTGAAAGGACCTGGAGTAAAATTTAAAAAAAAAAAAGTAAACTCATTGGGGTAAGGAGGACGGCATGATTGATAGTATCATGATCTTTGCTGCCTGACATAGTTTGTTATCTGATGATACACTAAGTCTGAGGATCATTGTAGCCTTTTTTTTGTCTCTAGTTCACATAGTTGGGGTAAGGAAGAGATTCTTTTCTATGTCCTTAAAAAGAGGAAATGTTGTGGGGTAGCTGGGTGGTGCAGCGAATAGAGCACTGGCCCTGGAGTCAGGTGAACCTGAGTTCAAATTTGGTCTCAGACATTTAATATTTTCTAGCCATGTGACCTTGGGCAAGTCACTTAACCCCAATTGCCCTGCCCTCCCCCTTCCAAAAAAAAAGGGAATGTTCCATCTTCTTTCATATACTCCATTTCCAGCTCTCCATCTATCTCTTTCTGACTTTAGTAAAATTCTCCCTTATGTCTAAGTGCCTTTCTTTTCTCTAAAGCCACAGCCTCTTGACTTTGTTCCCCTCCTCCAGACTTCCTCCTTTAAATAAAGACTTTCCCATCAGAGTTGCCAGCCACAGACAACATTCTCTTTCAACATCCTCTTCTGGATCATCTTCCTCCTCCTCACCCTCACTCCCAGAGTTGAATTCAGACCAAAGCCTAACTAGTATTGGGGAGAAGATGAGCAACTGTGGAACTGAAGGTCATTGAAGAGTCAGCACAGGGAGATTACGGAGAGTTGGATGGGAGGCAGAGGAAATGGATTCCAATCTTGACTCAGCTGCTTTCGGAGATAACCTTAGGGCATGTTCTCTGCACTTCAGTTCTGGACTTCCTCACTCTTAAAAATGAGGAAGGAGGTTGAGGTGGAAAGGCTGTGATTCTCTGATACTCTGGAGGGAATGCTTGTTCAGGGGATGGGTTGGACTGGATCTCCTCTCAAGTCTCTTCCTACCCTTTGATTCTATGAATTAGCCAGTGAGTAAATATATCTTGGCAAGGACTGGGAAATGGATGAACTTGGGCACTGCTAAAACCAGAATAGACTCAAAGGAAAAGATGGAGTTGCATTCAGGAAACTGCAACATATTTTAAAATCTCAAGCTGTTCCCCGATGCTCTCTCTCTCCCTATCTCTATCATCTATTCTTATCATCTATTATCTATCATCTGTGTATGTATGATCTATATATCTATGTATCTCTCTCTTTCTCTCGCCCTCTCTCTGTCTCTGTCTCTCCCTCTCTCTCCCTCCCTCCCTCTTCTCTCTCTCTCTCTCTCTATCTCTCTCTCTCTCTTTCTCCTCTCTCATCCATTCTTATCATCTGTGTATCTATGATCTATATATCTGTGTATCTCTCTCTCCTCTCTCTGTCTCACTCCTCTCTCCTCTCTCCCTCTGTCTCTCTCTTCTCTCTCCTCTCTGTCTCTGCCTCTCTGTCTGTCTGTCTCTCTCTGTTTCACTCTTCTCTCTCCTCTCTTCCTCTGTCTCTCTTTTCTCTCTCCTCTCTCTCTGTCTCTGTCTGTCTCTCTCTTCTCTCTCTTGTCTGTCTGTCTGTCTGTCTCTCTCTCTCTCTGTCTCTCTTCCTCTTGCTCACCTCCCAGGAAGACCAGAGCTCAAATCTGACCTCCGACACTTAACTATCTTAACTTTTCTTACTGTCAGTCATTTAAACTTTCTCTGCCTCAGTTTCCTCAACTGTAAAATGGGGATAATAATTACATCTGCCTCACCAATTTGTTATGAAGATCAAACGAGATAATATTTATAAGGTGCTTAGCACAATGCTTGGCACACTGTTAATAAATATTGTTCCCCTCCCCTTCCCCTGTCTATGTATCTATCTATCATTTATCTGCACACATGTGTGTGTAGCTTTATATACATACATATACTCCTATATATGTATAAATATATATATGTATATATATTCACACACATGTTTAACACCCATATTGTTCTTCAGTGCTCTATAGCTGAGAATGATGGCATGCTACTTTGCTGCTACCCACCCCTTCCCCCCCAGGTGTGTTGACCTCTTACCTCACTGCTTCTGTCACCTCTTCTGGCCCAAAACCATCTGTCACTGTCTCCAGAGGCTTCTGCAGGTATCCATACTTTATTAGGTAATCCTAGGAAGGACAGCAATAAGGAATGAACCTGCAATTTTATTGGTGTAGGGAACTCCCAGTTAAGGAAAATCCTTCTACCAATGCTGGTTAGCACCTCCTCTGCAATTTATAGGACAAGGGTTCAGGTATCTTCTGACTGATCAAACAAAATCTGTAGAGGAGAGAGGAGGGACAGAGAAAACTAGACTGCAGAGGAGTGGAGGAAGAAAACAAGAGAAGAGAAGGACAAGATGAGTGAGAGGACAGAACAGATTAGAAAGGAAGCCAGAAATAGACACCAAATGGGAAGTACCTCACAAGAGGGTGAGCTGCTATCCCATCCTGCCGTCTACCCTCTCTGCAAGCCCAGGGTGTTCCCTCTGCCTTCCACTAATACTCACCAGAGCCTCCTTCTGATCCACAGGGTTCACAGACCTCCCTGCCACCATTATGGGAAGGAGACATCCCAGCCACAGCAGTTCCCCTTTCATGATGCTATCACAGACCGAAAACACCAAATGCAGGGACAGTGTGTGTCTACTGCAGCTGAAATCCCTGGGGAACAGGCTGCATGTGGGGCTGAGAGATCTCCCAGGTCCTAGACTTTCAGTCCCTCGCCTTTGCCTCTAGTGCCTTTTTATAATATTTTAGCTGGGGCTACAGAGGGGGGAGGGACAGTAGAGGGAGATGACTCAGTCTAGAAAGGAGATATGTTGCAACTATTCCTTTTAACCCTTGCCCTACTGGGAAAAAAAAAAGCCTTCTTCATGGACTTCTTTCGTCTATACAACCCAGAAAGAGGAAGTCAAACACCTGAATATAGGCTGATCATGAACAGATTGTTCTGATGGTGTTAATCTGGGAAGTGCCTGAAGTGGTCATCAGGGTAGTGATGTCTGGAGTTGAAACTTGTTCTTAGACCCCATCTAACCCTAGCTCCAAATTGTCCTTGCTGGACATCTTCATGAAGATTATTTAACCTCTTGGCATTAACGGGACTCTCTCTCCCTAATAACTGTACAGTGAGAGGAGAAACATCTAAGAGGCCAGTATAGCTGAAGTGTTTGATTTCAGGAAATTTATAGTGTGTTGGAGTCACTTCCTCACTCTCTGGAGTTACTTCTACTAATTAACTGGGACCCAGTGTACAGGTGAGTGTGGCAAAAATGGCCCTGAACTTGGAGTCAGGGAAAAATGGGTTTGAATCCTGAGACTGACATTTGCCAGCTATGAAGCTGTGGGCAAACTACTTACCCTCTCTGAGACTGAGTACTTGTCTTTAAAACAGGAGCAAAAATCCCTCTCTTAATCGACTTAAGGAGTAAATGTAAGCCTTAAAATCACTATAAAATGTCAACTCTTATGTCTCCTAATATTTAGGTGGGGGTGACAGATGAGTAAAGAACAAATAAAAGGTATTGGGAAGAATATGAACAGTTAAGCAAGCAAGCTTTTATTAAGCGCCTAACGTGTACCAAGCATCACGTTAAGTACTGAGGATATAAACAGAGTCAAAATATAGTCTTTGACCCCAAGAAGTTCACAGCCCAGTGGGGGAGACAGCATAAAATCTACTGACAAGTGAGATAAATGTAGGATAAGCTGGAGATAGCAGAGGGAAGGCATTAGGGAAGTTAATAAATATATTCTAAGTGCTAAGTGAGTGGGATAAACATAATAAACCATGGTGAGCTCAGAGAAGAGAGAGGGGAGCTCTTCACATGGAGGTGATCAGAGAAGGTTTCATGGAGAGAAGATAGCCATTGAATTGGCCCTGAAGAAGTGGGAGCAGGAGAGGAAGGAAAAAGGCATTTCTGATGTGAAAAACAGGTTATCTTGAAGGTAAGGAAGCATAAAGTATTTGGGAGCAAAAGACCAGCGTGACTAAAAGAGGAGGTTTTTGTAAGGGAAGAGTAAAGATCCCTCTAGTAAGGAAGGTAAAGAGCAGACTAAGGAAGGCATTGAATGCCAGGCTAATGAATTTGTAGGATAATGATGATGATGATAATTGATTAAAATAATTATATTTATTATTAACTGTAAAATGCTATATAAATATGATCCATTGTGACTATTTTAACAGGTTTTTTTTTACATTATTTCATTCAAGCCTCCTCAACAGCTTCACAAGGTATATAATACAAGTGTTATAGCTCAATTCTACAAATAAGGAGTAATTAAGTGATTTGTCCAAAGCACATATAGAGCCAGATTAAGCCCTTCTTCTGATCCTGACCTTTCCATCTACAGTCTGAAACTTCTCCTCTTTAATAGGGGCTTCCAAGAGACATCTTAAACCCTCAAAATAGAAGAAGGGTTATTTTGTTCAAATTCTCACTGAGCACCCAGTTCTGACTCAAAAAAAAAAGACATAGAACAGGGACCCTGTAACGGGAAGAAGGGAAGCTCCTGATTCAGCTGCCTCTCTCTATGTCATTCCTGTACCCTGACTCACCCAGCACCCAGCACCCAGTTGTGAAATAAAGGTATTGAATCACAAACATACAGATCTGAAAGGTGGCAAACAAAAAAAAAATGAAGGATCCTTAAGAGAGACTCATAATCCCAAGTCACCTCCGTTCCCCAAAGGCAACCTGCCCAAGATGGGGAGGGAGCAGAGTGGGAGAGAAGGAATCAGTCATATTCCGACTTCCTGGATATTCTTCCCTATAGTCTGATCTCCTAGAAGTTTTACCCTGAAGTCTTTGAGCCCTAACCTTCAGTATAGTTTCCCCAGGACACTAGATGGAAACAGTGAAAGAGGGTAGGGGCTAGATGGACAAACCATACTAAGAAAATGTAAATGAGTTGGAAATGATCTGTCCATTGAAGCACTGGTTATATAAAGGGTATGATTGGATGATTGGGACTTAGAGGAGGGTAAGGTGGAGTATTGACCCCCTCAGATGGCTCTGCAGGGGAGAACCACAATAATGGGCTTAGGAGCCAGAGACTTGGGGGTAAAGGACCCCCACCCACACTCAAACATGATATGCTTTATTTGGGACCCATGCTGCCTCAAGTTGGGGAATCAGGGAAGACAGATGGGAATAATGAATGCCTTTAAAGGGTACATGGTGACTCACTTCCCTATGACCACAATGGCATCATGACCATCCTCAGTCCCCCAGGGCCAACATGACACAGATCTCTTTCTTCAAAAATTCGACATCTGGGCTGGGAATTGGGTGAGGGTCAGGGTAGAGAATTGAGGATGTGATCACAGGGTGTCAGAAAATCTAATCAACCCAATTCCATAAGGCCTAACTTCCTGAGTGTTGCCAGTTTCCTTCTCTGCCCCAATGTACAAGGGAGGAAAAAGAGGGGTTGGGGGGAAGGTTATATTTCCCAGAGTATTTTTCAACAATTAGATATGAAAAGCAGGATAGTGAAGTGAAAAGTTCTCTACATCAATAAAAATCGAAGTTCAGATTGCTCCTCCCAAACCTACTAGCTGTAATCATGGACAAGGTCTTTGAGCTTTTAGTTTCTACATCTGTAAAATGGAAACAAAAATGCTAGTTGTACCAACTTCACAGGAATACTGGAGGTAATAAAATATAATGGATAGAAAGTACTTTACAAACTTTAAGGAAGATTGGGAAAAAAGTGACGTGTATGTCTTTCTCAGAGGTTTCTCAGTACAGAAAAAACTAGAAAACCTTCCCTCTGCCTCACCCCCTTTCTGCATCATTGATACTTCCTCCTTGCCTAAAAAAAAATCAGCAAAGTATTGGTCATCAATGGAAGCAGAGGAAGGAATGGCCTGACCCACAAAGGACTGGACATCTCTGACTACAGAAAGGACAAGGCCTGGGCCAGGACAAAGAAAATGAGTAGAATCCAGGCCCTGAGTAAGTCAGAGCCAGCCTAGGGGGGTGCTCTTGATGTGAGGGAGGGAAATGGCCCTTTTCTTCAATATTCCTCCCAGAACTTTGAAGGGGTAGAGCTTGGAAGGGGCTTTCCTTTTCTGGGTATGGCTGTCAGCCATCTCTGTTGCCCTAGAAACCTCTGTTTTTCAGAGGGAAATACTCCCTCCCCCCTTAATTAGTCACGAGTTTCCTAGAAGCAGTATGGGAAGTGCTTGCCAGGACTGTACACAGCTGGAACTCGTTAGACAGAATATTTGGGAGCTGGATGAAGGAGCTGGGCCAAGACATTCAGTTCCCATGACCCTACAAAGGCTTCTTCCATATCCACCATAGGACAGGATTAGACTTACTGCAAACCCACTGGTGTTTCCAAGATGCCTTCCCTGGGAGGGGGAGGGCCTGGGGAGCCATATTCAGCCTCCCCTGATCCACAGAGAGGACCCTGTTCCTGAGGAGAGCAGGAAGATAAATAAGCAACAGAGTAGGTGTATAGGGGGAAGTTTTTCCAGCATTGTCTGAGACATATGTGTATGTCTAGTTCTGGATTCTGAGAGAAAGGACTCCTGGGAATAGGCAATATAGCAGAGAAAAACAAAACACCATTGGATTTAGAATCTATAGCTTTTATATATATATATATATATATATTCTATATATATATAGAATCTATAGAATCTATGGCTTTAAATACCAGTTCTGCTATCTGCTACCTGTGTGAACTTGAGGAAGTCACTCAACCCTCATGGACTTCAGTTTCCTCATCTATAGAATAAGGGAGTTGGACCATTTGGTCTTTGATGTCTTCGAAAAATTATCCTTTGAAATAGAATCTGAGATCCTTCTTAAGACTGGTCAATGCAATGACCAATCATGATTCCAAAGGACTCATCATGGATCATGCTACCCACCTCCAGACTGAGAAGTGACAGATTCCAGATGCAAAATAAGCCATACATTTTCCAATACAGCTAACATAAGAAATTGCCTTGTTTGATTATGTGTATTTGTTACAAGGGTTGAGTTTTGTTCTTTCAGTTTGGGGGGTGGAGAGAAAGGGAGAAGGGAGTCCTAGAGATAAGTAGCTAAAAAGAAAGAAAGAAAAAAGGGTTTTATATATATATATATATATATATATATATATATATATGTGTGTGTGTGTGTGTGTGTGTGTATGTGTGTGTATACATACACACATATATGCATATATCTATGTATATATGTGCATACATATATTTTAGAGGGGGGAAGGCAGGGCAATTGGGGTTAAGTGATTTGTGTTAGGTCACACAGCTAGTATCAAGTGTCTGAGGTCACATTTGAACTCAGGTCCTCCTGACTCCTGACACAGGGCCAGTGCTTTATTCACTCTGCCACCTAGCTGCCCCCATATATATTTTTAATGTACAGGAGAGAGTGGAAGGGCAGGCCAAAAGAATCATAGACAAGCTAGATAGCTTTGAAAGACACATGTTGAATTTATTATATATTTTAAAAGAAAGCAAACTGTACATAATAAAGGTTTACAGTTTCATATACTGTCCTCCTTTTCTGTTCTTTTAGGTATATGGAAATTCTTGTTATACTTGCTCTTTGTTAAGTGCAGAATAAAAACAATTAAATTCTTTAAAAAAAAATATGAGGTCAAGGACAAGGACTGTTCATTTTTTGTCTTTGTGTGCCCAGTGCCTAGCACAATTCCTTGTTCACAGTAAACACTTAATAAACATTTGTTGAATTTTAATCACTGACCTTGCAAATTTCCCTGTCAGTTCTTAACTGTAGCAGGAAGGATGTGAATTTAGATTTCAGGGGTTAAGTTTTCCAATGGTCAAAGAGACATGGGGAGGCTATTACTATGACTTTTCCTTAAAAAATAGCCAGTTGTACATAATAGATTTGCAGTTTCATGTGCAATCATCTTTTTATTACACTATGTTATGGAAATGCTTGTTTTATTCCATAAATTAAAAACAAATAAATAAATAAAATAAAAATTTAAAAGTTCATGACCAGCAAGTTAGAAGGAGTTTTGTGTGCCCTCTGAATAGGAAGCTGCTGTCTCTTCTCCAAGGAAGGCTGTTGTAGCTCCCTAGGTGCTATTAAGTGAGGGGTCTTAGAGGGATTATCTCTACCTAGAGGGATTAGAAGGAGAGGATCCTCTTCTTAATGATTTGGATAAGGGTATGTCTCAGATCTGGAGATGACACAAAACTGGAAGGGCTAGTCAGTCAGTCAAAAATCACTTATTAAGTGCTTGCTATGTATCAGACACTGTGTTAAGTGCAGAGGATACAAAAAGAGGTAAAGACAATCCTTGCCCTCAAGGAGCTCCCAATCTAATGACAAAGAATCTTGACTGACTAGAGCCTTGGGCTGAGTCTAACAATATTAAATTCAGTTGGGATGAGAGTCTTATACTCCCGCACAAAAACACCCAAATCCAAAGTATAATATAGGGGAGGCTGGTAGGACATCAGTTATTCTAAAAAAAGATCTGGGAGGCTTAGTAGACTATAAGTGCAAGACAAGTCAGCAGCATGATGTAGCAGCACCCCCCCCCCCAAAAAAAAGAGCTGATTCAATCTTGAACTGTATTAAGAAAAAAAAAAGGCATAGCTTCTAGGAAAAGGGGAGGTAATGATCTCACTTTGTTCTGCCCCCCAGACCTCATCTGGAGTATTGCATTCAGTTCTGCATTTGCCATAGTTTAAGAACACAGAAAACATGACAAGTATCCAGAGCAGGGCAACTAGGGCAGTTGAAAAACTTTGGGTCTATGTCATAATACAATCAGTTAGAGAAACTGGGGATATTTAACCTGGAGAAGGGAAGACTAAGGAATATCTAGTCTATAGCTTCCTTCAAACTGTGGAGGAAGAAATCAGACATATTCTGTTTAAATCCAGAGGGCAGAACCAAAAACAATGGGTGGAGGTTGTAAAGAAGCAAAGTTAGGTGAGATACAGGAAAAACTTGCTAAGAATTACAGTTGTCAGAGCAAGTGAGTGGTGCAGTGGATAGAACACTGGTTCTGGACTCAGGAGGACCTGAGTTCAAATCCGGCCTCAGGCATTTGCTAGCTGTGTGACCTTGGGCATACTGATTGCCTCCAGTACCCAGCCTTCCCCTTCCCCCAAAAAAAGAATTACAATTGTCCAAAAGTAAAATTGAATGCCTAGGGCAGCTAGGTGGCGCAGTGAGTGCTGGCCCCGGAGTCAGGAGGACCTGAGTTCGGTTCTGGCCTCAGAAACTTAATACACACACACACACACACACACACACAACTAGCTGTGTAACCTTGGGCAAGTTACTTAACCCCAATTGCCCTCCAAAAGGCCAAAAAAAAATTGAATGCCCAGAGAGCTATGGAGTTCCTACTCCTTGAGGGTCTTCAAGCAGAGATTAGAGTACTATTTGTCAGATCTATTATAGCATAGATTCCTTTTGTGTATGGGTTAGACTGGATTGCCACTCTCAAATTTTGAATTTTTGTTTTCCTGTGAGTCAGAGAGACTGGTGACAGGGGCAAGTGTCAGTCTGGTAACAATCATAGAGAGATTGGCTGCCTTCCTGGAGCTCGTATCTAAGATATGACGGAAATACTCCCAAGACTTGTCAAACCAAATGATAACTACTAACTTATGGTGATTCATGTGGGCATGTATGATATTGCTAGAGAAACCTAGAAAGCATTATTAAAGGTTACAAAATCTTGGGCAAGAAATTGAAGACCTTAAGGGTACAGATTGTGTTTTCATCCTTGCTGCAGAAGCATGACTAGAATTGGGTGATCAGAGCTTTGCTCCAGGGTGCCACAATTTAGAGTGCTGATGATACTAACATAGCTGAAGGCTGGATTTGGAATCAAGAAGACCTGAGTTCCAATCATGCCTTAACTTAAATTTTTATTAATTGTAACCCTGGGTAACTCACTCTGAAGAAACATAAGAAGCCCATTACTTCAAATCCCCCCTTTTATAGATAAAGAAATGAAGATCTAAAGGGGGCAGCTAGGTTGTAGAGTAGATTGAGAGCTGGCCCTGGAGTGAGGAAGACCCAAGTTCAAATCCAATCTCAGACTCTAGCTATGTGACCCTGGGCAAATCTCTTAGCCTCTGTCAGATTCAGTTCCTCTTGTGTTAAATAGGGATAACAATAGCACCTCCTTGGAGGCCTTAAAGGACCATATAAATGCTAGCTTATCATCATCATTATAACTTACCCATGGTCACCCAGGAAGTAAGTGGCAGATCCAGGATTCAAATCCAAGTTGCCCATCTCTAAATCTAGCCTTCTTTCCACTACAGTATAATAACAATAATTATCATTATACCAATACTAATTATCATCATTGTTCTTGTTATTATTATTACTTGCCCATGATCACATAGGAAGTAAGTGGCAGAGCCAAGTTTCAAACCCAGGTCATGTGCCTCCAAATAGAGACTTCTTTCCACTCTAAGATAGACAGTTTCCTCTCTGGTAAAATGGGCACAATAATACCTATAGCATCTCTTCTCCATGATCCTATAATAATAGTGTCAGGAATGCTGAATGAACAAGTAAAGAGTGTTTATTAAGCTTATACAATAAGCCAAATATCATATCTAGCCCTGTGGGTGCAAATAATAAAAACATGAAAAGGTCCTGTCTTTAAGGAGTGTATATTCTAGTCTGGGGAGACCACACATATAAGAGAGTAGTAACCAGGGAAGGCATTTTAGTTGGTTGGTGAAGAGGGCCATTGGGGAATCAACTGACAGGCCTTTCCCAGAAGCAATGGTAGTATTGATTTGATTACTGTTCTCAAAGCAAGAAGTAGAAGAGATATTCTTCAGGGTCAAAGGCAAAGACATGGATAGGGACAAATGGTTGGATGGGATGTGAAAGTATGATCTGTGGCATAAGACTGGCCACATAGAGCAGGCTAGATATGTCTACACTAGCTGGGTCAACAGCCAGGACAGCAGGAATCCAGTGCACTCATTCCAAGGCTAAGTGGACTGTCACCCAGGACATGGTCTCCGAAGGTCCAATAGTTCAAAGACAGCTCAGAATGAGCTGAGACTGGTAAGGAAAGCTAAGGATGGTTTAAGTGGTGGGGGTTTTTTTTAGCTTTATTTGGAGAAAATGGCAAAATCAAAAAGGGATACAACTTGCTACTCGATATGGATGTGGCAATGATGTGAGAGAAGAGACTGAGCTGTTCAGCTCTTGTTTTCATTCTTTTTTTTCTCTGCCAAGGAGAATGATCTTTGCACAGGAAAGGACAGAACCTGAATAGCTAATAGGGAGTCTATGCCCTAGATAAATAAGATAATAAGAGAGGATTTTGCTGCTCTTAATGAGCTCAAGCCACTATAACCACATCCCAGGGTATGAAAAAAACAAGTAGGTATGACTGCTGAGTAACTGTCAATGGTCTTCAGGAGATAACAGAAAAAAAAGAAAAGGAAAGAAAAGTTCCACTGGATTGGAGAAGGCCAAGTGTGCCAGTTTCAAAAAAAAAAATAAAAGGAAGAAAATGCATTCTGTATCCCAGAGGCCAGTGAGCTGAACTCACTTAATTTCTGACAAAATTCCAGGACACATTATTACACGGTTAGTAAACATCTAGAGAAAAGAGTCTATGGCTTCATCAAAAACAGGTCATGCCAGACTAACTTAATTTTCTTATTTGACAGGGTTGCCATACTGTTATCAGCAGAATGAATAGCAGCAGATGAGGCTTGCCCAGATATTAGCAAAGAATTGGCAGTCTCTTATGCTATTGTCTAGTGTCAGAGAAACATATTAATACTATAATCTGCATCGTTGGCATAAGCCTGCCACAAGCAATTTTTATTAATTTATCATTATTCTAAATTCATGCGTTGATTTGCTTAAGAGAAATATTCAAGTTGACATAGCTGCCTCCTTGTGCCCTCAAACATCTTTTCCAAATGAAGGTTCTCAACCTTTTTTGTGTGTCATAGACCCTGTGGGTAATCTGGTGAACCACACGAATCACTTCTCCAAATGATGTTTTTAAAAGCATAAAATGAAATCCATGGGATTACAAAGGAAATCAATTATCTTGTAAGAAGATTGCCAACGTATTTTGAAAAAGCAAATTCATGGACCCTAGGTTAAGAACCCCTCTCTGCTTCAAAACAAGACATTTTGAAGTAGCATCGACAAGAATCTTTAACAAGGAAAATTTCACAAGGTGATAAAACATAATTACACAGTTTAGTCATAAGAATAATAGTCACTTAATCTTTTGAAAAGTCACAGGAGAATTATTCTCCTAAAATCATTCAATTCTTCTTGACCATTCCCCTCAAGTGCTCTCTACTCAGGAGCCCACAGATAACAGGGAGTGATGCAGAAATTTCACCTTTCCATTAGTAGCCTAATGCCTTCAAGAGGGTTTTGCTTCTAGGTGAATCATTCCTGTAAGCCAATGGTTCTCAAACTTTTTGGCCCCAAGACCCTTTCATGCTATTAAAAAAATATTGAGGACCCCAAAGAGCTTTTGTCTTTGTGGGTTCTATCTAATAATACTTACCAGATATATGAATATAATGGAATACTATTGTGCCATAAGAAATGAGGAGCAGACAGATTTCACAATAACCTGGAGAGACCTATATAAACTGATGCTGAGTGAGGAGAGCAGAACCAGGAGAACTTTGAACACAATTACAGATACATCATATCTATGAAGACTAACTTTGATAGATGAGTCTCCTCTCAGCAAAGCAGGGTTAGAAGACAACTCCAAAAGACTTGTGATGGAAAAGGGATATCCACATCCAGAGAAAGAACTACAGAGTCTGAATATAGATTGGAGCTTACTACTTACTGTCTCTCTTTTGTGTTTTGTCTTATTTCATCCACTCTTTCGTATTGTTCACTCCATTGGTTGTAATCCTTCTTTACAACTTGACTAATGTTTAATGTGAAGGTATTTGTAGAACCTATATTTGATTGCATGCCACCATGGGGGAGAGGGGAGAAGAGGAGGGGGAGAAAATTTGGAACTCAAGGTATTGTGGAACTGAATGTTGTAAACTAAAAGTAAATAAATAAATTTAAAAATAAGAGAAAAATAATAATAATATTCACCAAATTGGAAATCAAATATTTATTTATGAATTTAGAATAATTTGTTATTCCATGTTAACATAAGTAACATGCTTTTATGAAAGATAACTATATTTTACAAAATAAAAATATTAATGAGAGGCGTGGCACTTTAATATATTTTTGCAAAACTATTTAATGTCTGGTTTAACAGAAGACAGCTGTATTCTCTTATCTGCTTCTGCATTCAATCTGCTTTGATATGCTGTTATGATTAAAGTATATGAAGAGAATCTGGCCTCACACATGTTGTTGCTGTGCTTGATGCTGTTTGCCCTTCATTCTCCAGGAGGACCGTGACATCAAAAAGGTCATGCCATGACGTGCAAGTGAATTGGACTTAAGTGAGGGAGGGCTGTATAAAATCACCAGTCTCATTTTCTCCTCCAGAGCCAACTAGGTTCAGTTGTGACATACAGATCGGGACAACTGGAGATGGCCCTGGATGCAGGGGGAGTCCTTGGCCTTTTTAAGCTAAGGTCTTTAACAGGTCTCAGTTTGACTGAAGCAACACTCATTCAGTAGAGAGGAGTATTTTAGTAGGTTAAATAACATCTTAGTATCATTATGTAAATAAATATTACTCAGATCCCCTGAAAGGTCTCAGAGATCCCCAGGGACCACAGACCACAATTTGAGAATCTCTGCTTTAATCCTTTCAGGGATCTTAACTAGATCCAAAACATTTCTCTTTCTAAATTTGGTGACCTCAATTAATATATTTTCTAGGGTCTTAGCTTTTATTTTTGGCCATTTATAGACTTTTGAAAGGAAAGGAATTGGATCTAAGCAAAGGGAAAAAGGATTTTACTGGAAAGCATTGTTTCCTGAGAAGTTTAAGTGCTGATAAAGTTTTCTTTTTTCTGGTAAGTCTTGGAAGAACTTTAGTCTGCAGAAATATTTAATTCTCAATATTTTTAGTTGAACTAAAAATTAATCAACTGAATAAAAATTCATTAAACACTTTCAATATGTCAGTTACTATGCTAAACACAGAGTAAAAGGAGGTTTTAATTTGCTTTTCATACTCTTCTTGTGCAAAAGGAGAAATGGGGTTAAAATTCAATGGATTCAGAAATGTAGAATGGCCAGACCCAAAAAGTCATCATTAATGGTTTGAGGTCAATTTGGAAGGAGGTTTCCAGTGGAGTATCCCAGGGATCTGTGTTTGGTCTTTTGTTGTTTAATATTTTTTGACAATTACTTGGATAAATGTGTAGGTGGCATGCTATAGAAATCCATAGAAGACACAAAGCCAGCTATTATACTGGGAGTCAGACTAAGAGTTTAAACTGAACGTGATAGACTAACTTTGGGACCAATTAAAGAAGAAATTTCATAGGGATAAATGTAAAGTCTTACCTTTGGGTTCAAATAATCAATGTCACAAACACAAGGTAGGGGAGGATTGGGTGGACAACAATTTATTTGAGAAAGATCTTGGTGTCTAGTAAAGGGAAAGCTTGATGTAAGTGCATATTCAGCAGTTAATATTGGGCTGCATTAAGAGAGGAATAAATACCTTGTAGCTACAGAGCTTGTTCAGCAGCTTTTATATGTAGTATAGAGAGCACAAATGGATAGGCTGGGTTTAGAATTTTAAAACCAGGAGAGATCAAGCTGGTTGCCTTCAGGAAATTGCAAAGGTCCATTAGTTGCTTCAAAGTCCATTACTTGTTCCAGAAAAACAGGCCAATTAAAAAAATTACCAACATCCTACTAGTGTTCTTTCTAGCTTTGAGACCTAAATATATTCTCTGAAGAATAAAATTAATATAACCCCCATATATACCTATATATTTATAAGAATAATTTTCATAGAAGCAAAGAATTGGAAACAAGGTAGATGCGAGTCAGTTTCAACTGGGAAATGACTAAATAAATTGTGGTACATAAATATAATAGAATGTTACAGTGCTCTAAGAAATTAATCAATACGATGAATTCAAAGACGCATGGGAAGACAAATATGAATTGATGTAAAGTGAAGTAAGCAGGACCAGAAAAATAATATATACAATGACCACAACAATAACAAATCAATCTGCTGCAAAATTATAATTACCATAAGAACTTAAGAAATGATCTAAGAAGGTACGGAACTTTTTTGCAGAGGTGGAAGACTATAGGGGTGAAAATTGTGTATGTCAGACTTTATCAATAGGCTTAGTTTTACTGAACTATTTTATTTAATCCTTTTAAAAAAATTTTTTTTTGTAAGGGCTAGCTCTCTGGAAGAGGGAAGAGGGAAGTATATAGTAGGGAATATAGGTGATATGAAAACAGAAGACAGCAATGCAACTTCATTTAAAAAAGAAAATGAATATCATATATAGGTTAATGGAAAGATTTATTGGAGGTAATTACTGAAAATAGCTACTAAAGTAACTTAAAACTGCACTGAAACTCTGGAAACACCCTGAAAGTCCTCAGAGAAACATGTGATAGGAAGATTTGTAGAAGTAGGACTAGTCATACAGGAAGGGGGAAGAATGCTGGGTAGAAAGCCTATGTGTTCCACTAACATCCTTACAATGTCAGGAAATACTGAGAAAGGCCTGAAGCATGTAGGGAATATTCCTGTGGTAAACTTTTAGGGGATAGACAAGAATCACACAGAATATACAGAAATGGATGAATTACAATCTGCATGATTGGAAAGACCATCCGAAATGATGAGGTCACAGATTCATTTGGGTATTGAGTAATGTCCTGGAGTAGGAAGACTACAGATGAGCTGGAGACGATCCAGAGGAGGTTAACCATGATGGTGAAAGGTCTCAAATTCATGCCATAAATAAAATGGTTGAAAGAAGTAGAAATGTCTGGTTTGGAAAAGAGAAAGTCTGAGATAGTATTCAATATATTCAATAATATGTCTTCAAATATTTGAAGGGTGTCATGTGGAAGAGGATTGATTTTTGTATTTGTCTTTTGCCTCGTTCCAGAGACAGAACAAGGAGTAATAGCTAGATCAGACATGGAGAGCCTACAACCTTGAGGCCACATGTGGCCCTCTTAGGTCCTCAAGTTCGGTTCTTTGACAGAATCCAAACTTCATAGAACAAATCCCCTTAATAATAAAAGGATTTGCTCTGTAAAACTTGGACTCAGTCAAAAGGCCTTACCTAGAAGGCCACATGTGGCCTCAAGGCCATAGGTTTCCCACCCCTGTTAGATGTTACAAAGAACAATTGTAGGTTTTATGTAAGGAAATGTTTCCTAAAATCCAGAGCTATTCACAAATGGGATAGACTCCCTCATAATGTGGATCTGAAAGCAAAAGTTGTATAATCACTTTTGGGGTATGTTCTTCAGGTCTAGATTGGACTAGATGGCTTCTAAGATTCCTGCCAGTTCTGAGTTTTTATCAGAATCTGTACTCATAGTGGAAATCGGTTGTGGGGTAGCTGACTTTCCCAAGACTAACCCCTGCCCATTAGTAGCACTTTTATTTCTGACTTCCATGTTTAAAAGAAATGGGGTTTTATCCCATTTCTTTATTTATTGCCCAAATGTGAAATGTAGTATGATTGGGCTCATTGACTTTCTCTTCCCTTACTTTGTAGCCTATGAGAAACAATCTACATTCTAACTTCTGACCTTATCTTCAATTGAAACTACTCTCCCAGGGCGGCAAGGTGGCACAGTGAATAGAGCACCGGCCCTGGAGTCAGGAGGACCTGAGTTCAAATCTGGCCTCAGACACTTAACACATAAACTAGCCATGTAACCTTGGGCAAGTCACTTAACCCCAATTGCCCTCCAAAAAGCAAAAAAAAAAAAAAAGAAAGAAACTACTCTCCCCAAAGTCACCAATATTCTCTTAATTGCCGTAATTGCCTGTCTTCAGTCCTCATCCTCCTTGATCTCTCTGTAGCATTTGACACTATTGATCATCCTCTCCTCCTGGATACCCCCTAGGTTTTCTTGACATTGTTTTCTCTTGATTCTTCTCCTGTTTTTTTGACTGCTTTTGTCAGTGTCCTTTGCTGTGCCTTCATCCAAGGCATGTCCAATAACCATGGCTGTCCCTCAAAAGTCTTAATAAAAATTCCCTTAATAAAAGTATTTGTTCTGTGAAGTTTGGATTCAGTCAAAGGGGCACACTTGAGGACCTAGAGAGTCACATGTGGCCTCGAGGTTACAGGTTCCCCACCCCTGTTCTATGCTATCTAACTTGTTGTCACTAACTTCCATGGATTCAATTATCTCTGTGCACATGATTCTTAGATCAATGCATCCAGCTCTATTCTCTCTCCTGTGCTCTACCCTCACATCACCAAATGCCTTCTGGATATCTCTTCCTGGATATACCATCCACATCTCAAGTATAATATGTCAAAAATAGAATTCATCTTCTCTCTGAAACTTTCCATTTTTCACAACTTCTATTATAACTGAGGGCACCACCATCTTCCCACTCACTCAGGCTTTCATCTCCAGTGTCATCCTCAACTGCTCCCTCACACTCATCTCACAAGCCTTGTAGTTTCTACCTTTACAAATCTCTCATATAAACCTTCTCTAAACTCACAGCCACCACTCTACTGCAGGCCCTCATCATCTCACACTTAGACTATTAAAACAGCTTTCTGGTTGGTTTCCTTACATCAAGCCTCTTCCACTGCAATCTGTACTCCATTCAGCTACCAAAGTAATTTTCCTGGAGCTCAAGTCTAACCATGTCAACCCATTATTCAATAAACTCTTACAGGAAGTAGAATTTGAGCTGTGTCTAGAAGGAATCTGTATCACTAGAATTACAAGCCTTACACTGACCATTGTAGGAAAGGAATTCCTCACCACTGTGACATAGACATCAAGACCTTAATTCAGTTACTAGCCCTGGTTAGTGACTCATGGATCTATAGGGCTTGGGGGGGTGGAGAATTCCCTCTTGCTGTTTTAACTCTCATCCCTTGCTTTCTTAGATGAAAGCAGATGGTACCTACAAAGGTGCAGCTGCCAAGAGTCCTAGTGCCAGCTCTAGTCAGTGATTAATGGAGCTAATAGGAAAGGGGTTCCCTACCACTGAAACATGAAATTCAGTGACCCTTGCTTTCTCCAGAGAAGACAGCAGAGCTGTCTATTATTCCATTTTGTCTATGGAGGTACAACTGCCAGAAAATTCAGTCTCAGTTTTGGTCAATGGCTCATCAGCTAAGGGGGGAAAGAGTATCAGTGGTTCAGGTTCAGTTTATAACTCTCTAACTGGTCCAGTTGGATTCTGACAACAAGGGATGACTCCAAGTTTTATTACAGGAAGCTTTATTAGAGACACACTGACACTTGCCAATACCAGAGGCTGGTGGTGGGTGTGAGAAAGATCTAGGAGCCAGTGACAAAAATGTTGAAATATATGGGAAGAGAGAGGGAGAGTACTGGGGTGATTGTGGTAGGGTCTTACTTAGGAGTTAGGTAATACCTGTGGGATGGGAGTGTTGGTCTCCAACCATAACCTAATGGTGGGAGATGACCAAGTGATTACTCTACTGACTATAAATTTGATTGTGGTTTTTTAGGGTCATTCTAGGGCATTTCCACTAGCCATCTGGATAGAAATGGACCATTCATTCACAGCATCTGGATGGTGATGGGGCTTATTTCTAGGTTGTAGGACTCATCTATGGATGCAGAGTAGTTGAAGGACAACCCATTGTTCTAACTTTGAATAATCTTGACAGTGATGACATTATGCCAAGGAACAGGGTAGGAGATGAGTCCTTAGTCAAGATGTGAGTGCTTAGCAAGTTAGTAAATTTCTACAGCAAATGAAAGTGGAATCACAAATCAAAGTTATAGGATGGATTCCAGATTACAAAATGTAGTCTAAGAGACATCAGAGGATCACACAGCAATGTATATTTCTACTAGAGAATCCCATTATCCCCAACATCAAATATAAATGCTGTTTAGCATTTAAAGCCCTTCACAACCTGATCCCTTGTGACCTTTACCACATTCTTATATTTTATTCTCCTCCATGTATTCTATGATCCAGCCACACAGGACTACTTATTGTTCCTTGAACATAGCATCCCATCTCCTGACTTCCATGCACTGTCTTGTGCCCCCAAACCTGGAATGCTCTCCCTCCTGGCCTCTTGAAGATTCAGCTCAAATCTCACCTCCAGCAAGAGACCTTTCTCAGTGCTCCCATCCCCTCAATGCTAGAGCTTTCCCTCTGAGATCACCTTCATATATATATAAATGTATATTATATAATATGTACACACAGACATACATATCTGTGTGTGTATGTATATATGAAATCTTTTATATACATAGTTATTTATGTATTGTCTCCCTCATTAGAATGTAAACTCCCAGTGAACCTTTTTTTCTTTTTTTTCTCTTATGCTTTCTTTGTATCCTCATCAAATAGTACCAGACCTGGCTTATAGTAAATGCATAAGTGTTTGTTGGCTAACTGACTAACACATCTGTGATGAGGCAATAAAGGCCCTTCTGCTCTCTTCAGTATAAGGCATTCTTTAAGCCTTCCAATATGGAAGTCCTGAGCCACACCAGTTTCTGTATCCATACTTGAGAAGATTCTCAAATGAGTCCTCCTAGGGCCAAGGTCAAGGTTACCATCATCCTAGCTTAGAAACTCAAGGACAATGAGACTGGAGGCTATATCTCCAAGTTATCATAGTAGCATGGAAAAGGGGAAACACCAAACATGTAAGAATTATCTGGACAATAGCAACCTGGTTACTATCATACTAGGCGAACCCTAATTTGTTCATAGAGACATCTCAGTTTTTCTGTATGGGAGTTAAGGGAGGCATAGAAGTAAGCAAAACATTTCCTGGCTAAATCACAACTCTAGAGGCTAATTGGAGTTGGTGTATTGTGGGAATGGGCATTATGAACCCTTGAGAATCAATAATTGCAAGGGCCCTTGGGAAACGTCTATGCTGGTTATTATTGGTAGCGTCAACTGGAAACCCTTAGATTAATATCAAATTATAAGTAATATAAATTAATTGATATCAAATAATTAATATTAATTAATATCAAATAATATCAGGTTCTCAGGAGAGTGTGAAATATTTCTCTTCTTGTTGCAGAGATTAAGCAGGTCAGAGTACTTTGAAAAATTAATCAATCGATAAACATTTATTAAGTGCCTACTAAGTTTCATGCACTGAGCTAAGTATTGAGGATACAAAAGGAGGTGAGACAGTCTCTGCCCTCAAGGAGTTCACAGTTTAATGGAGGAGGCAACGAATAAAAAATATATACATATAAGGTATACACAGGATAAATAGGAAATAATTAATAGAAGGCACTGGAATTTTAAGGAATTGAGAAAGGCTTCTTGTAAAAGACAGTATTTTGACTCTGACTAAAAGGAAGCCAGGAGGAAAAGATGAGGAGGGACAGCATTCCAGGCATAGTGGAGAACCAGAGAAAATGCCCAAAGCTGAGAGATGGAGTGTTTTATTCATGCAACAGCAAAAAGGTCAATGTCACTGGATTGAAAAATATGTGGCAGGGAGTAAAGGTGTATTAAGACTGGAAAAGCAGAAGGGGGGAGCCTTTTGCATGTAATCTTAGAGGCAGCTAGGGAGCTAATGGGATTTATTGAGTAGGAGGATGATGAGATCAGACCTACTTTTTAGGAAAATTACTATGGTGACTGCAGGAGGGCAGACTGGAGACAAGGGAAATTTGAGGCAGGTAGACACACCAGCAGGCTATTGCAATAATCTAGGTGTGAGGAGGTGAGGTCTTGCATCAGAGTGGTGGCAATGTCAGAGGATAGAAGGGGGCATATTTGAGAGATGCTTCGATGGCATGGGGGGGCGGCGGTGCTGAGAGTTAGTGGGGAGTCACAGATGACTATCAGGTTATGAGGGACAGGAGGATGGTGTTGTCCCCAGTGGTCATAGGGAAGGCAGGAGGAGGGGAGGGCTTATGTCGAAAGATGACGAGTGCCGTTTTGGATATGTTGAGTTTAAGATGTCTATTATATATCTAGGTTGAGAAGTCTGAAGACAGTTGAAGATGTGAGATTAATTGGGGCAGGATGGCTAGATTTGAGAATCATCAGAATAGAGATGGTAATTAAATTCATTTAATCCATAATGAGATCATAAAATGATGTGGTATAGAGGGAAAAGAGAAATGAGCTGGGGACAGAACCCTGAGGGACACCTATGGTTAGAAGGCCTGGTCTGGATGAGGATCCAGCAAGGGAGACTGAGAAGGAGCAGTCACATAGGTAGGAGGACAACCAGGGGAGAATGGTGTCCTTCCCAGGTGAAAGTGAACTTCTTCTGACTGGTCTCAATCAAAGGCATAGAGGGGGGAAACAGAAGAAAACAAAACAAAAACATTATCCTTCATCTCATACAGCTCACACTGGGCCTGTGCTACCTGGTCTTCTACACTGATAAATCAAGTCAACAAGCATTTATTAAGGGTCTAAAATTAAGGCCCCAAATCCTGACACTCTGCTAAGTACTGAGAGTTCAAGAGTGGCCAAACAATGGACATGACAGCTTTTATCGGCTCCCTGTAGTCTACAATAAGCCACCAGGTGCCTGTTGGCTTCCCCACGGGCCACGAAGGAAGCTGGTCCAGCAAAGTGATCTGGCTTCTTTACTCTTCCTAGAGACCTGATGTTGTTTGGTATTAACTCCATAGGATAAATGGGACAATTTTAAAGGCTGGAATCAAGGGTATCCACAGAGGAGTCTGCCTTGGCAAGAAGAAAGGCTACCTCTTCATGGTGAAGATGGGTGAAGGAAGAGAAATAGTGGCAAAGGATGTCTTAAATGATGTGAAATGATGAAGAAGGGAGAAGAGGGAGCTCTGGGTGAATGACCTCAATTTGTTTAGTGAAGCATGAGAAGATTCTCAGCTGAGAGGGTGGAGGAGGTGTGACAGGACACTTGAGAGGAGATGAAAAGGTTTGAAATAGCTGCTGTAGTGAGTTAGATAGTGAATCCATTAGGGAAACATGAGAGGATTGCTTTACTGTAGGAAAGACCCAGTTGAGACTACGTAACATAATTTTGTAGTGGACCCAATCAGTAGTTTCATGATTTTCTTCAGCTCTGATCAGCAGCTTGTGAACAGGAATGAAAGAGGTATGGGAGTAAATTGAAGGCGGAGATTTGGCAAAGCATGATGGACAAGGGTGTGAGGGGCTTAAGTGAAGAAGATAGTATAGAGCTGAAATGGTTAATAGTTTGAGATAGGGACAGGAGGAGAGAATTGCCAGTACAGGGATGATAACCTGGGAAAGAACCAAGGGGTAGAAGGATGTAATGGAAATGCAAATTTAAAGGTGTTCCCTGCCCCTAGGCTAGAGTGCACCTGGAGCCTGGGGTGGGAGGCTTGTTTTTCAGTTGATACTTTTTGATTGGCCAGTGGGTCAATAAGGTTGTTACATTCTCTGAGCCAGGAGAAGGCTATATAAGCCCTGATGTGAGGCTTTGTTTTGGGGCTCACTTTGAGAAGTGTTCTGTGATTTGATATGGATTGTGGGAAGCCGTTGTCCAGAGGGCCCCCCCCCTTTGAAAAACCCAGATGTTGATTGGGTATGGATGTAATGGCTGGACAGTTTTGAAAGCTGTCTACTTGATTTGTTTCTGTCTTGATAATTCTGCCTGTATGCTTTGAAGTTCGGGGTGCTGACCTTTTCCCCCTGAACAAGGTAAATGATATATGTCTGAATGATTAAAGTAAGCTTGTTAACCCGTTTTGAGTTGCTTTCCTTTATCAATGCAGATCCAAGAACCTGTGCTGGCAGCCACCCTGGGAACACTGGGGTGCTTGCTGCTACAAAGGATCAGAAGGAAAGTGAGGAACACGGTTAGGGGTCATTAGGCATAGTACAATATGGAAGTATAAGCAATTATAATCAGATAAAAGAAGTTTTTGGTTCATGAACTTGATTATGAACTTTTGGGTGATGTGATCACGGGTGTGGCCATCTTTATGTGTTACTGAAGGAGAGTGGAGGCATACATTATAGGAGCTGAGTAGGCTAAAGGAACTGAGAAGTTAGGATACTTGAGAAGTATCAATACATATGTTGAAGTCCCCTAGTATGAAGGCAGAAGTTGGGCCACAAAATGGCAGAGAAGAAAGAAGAAGCGTGACCACTTCTTGTTCCATGTCTGTCCTGGAAAGCCCATCAGGCAACTTAGGACAGAAATACTGCCCTCTTGTAAATAAAGCCAAGAAAAGCAAGCAAAACAGAAAACTCATGGGGAAATGTAGATGGAGGCAGGGAGAATACAGGATGAGAACATATATGCACAACAACAGATTGGGGTTAGGCAGAGGGTCAGAGAACAGAACCAACAGCTGTGGCATTTGATGAAAGTCAAACCCAGTCTATCGCTCCTTTTTCAACCCTGCTTTCCCAGAGAATAGGGCTGGGAAATTTTTCAACCACAGTTTAAAGCACAGTCTCTTCCTTCATCCTTTCAAACCAACCAAAAGACTTTGGGGAGCAGGGGAGGGACAATCCTAACTATAATCCTATCCTATATAATTCTATATCCTATCACGGATATCTATGCCTTATTTGAATATTAATCTGCATTTTATATGCTACTTAATATTTGATAATAATTTACATGACTATTAACAACATTTTCTCCCTACAACCTATAAATTCATGGTTCAAGCTCGAGAAAAGGTAGTCAGCCCATGGGGGAAAAAATTTCCCCTGTTCTATTTAGAGTGAGGGTGAGCTGATTAGAAAGTTTCTGAATTTTTTGGTAATTTCTAAAAATATTCCAGAGCATACTCCCTAGAATTCCTTTGAACCAGGAAAGAGAGCTAGTAAGGAGATAAGCTTAGGCATAAAGAGGATAGGGGATTGTTGTGGTTGTCCCCCAAAATACATCTTTTGGCCACTGTTGCTAGCAAGTAGCCTTGGTGACTAACACATATCTGTCTAACACATCTCTGCTTTATGAGGAGATTCAATAAGTGATTATATAATAAATAAGAAATAAATAAAGTGATTATATGTTTAGAGCTAGATGGAATTTCAGAGACTATCTCATCCAAGTCCTTCATTTTACAGAAACTGAGGCCTGGGGTGGTGACGTGAATTTTAAAAGGGCAAACTTCGAACTGAACCCAGGTCCTCTGACTCCAAATTCAGTATTCTTTCTCCTTCTTTATGCATATTCCCTTTCTACTGTCTAGTAGAAAGTCGTGTTTGTCTTCCTCTCAAATCACTGTTCATTCTAGAGTCTAAACTGCATCCTTTCTGCTAAAGTTTATTTTATTCCCTTTCATTGAAACAGAAAACAACAGAGAAATTATAAGACTGAAAAGCAATTATAGTCACCCCAGCTCCCTGATCCCTGTTCCATCCCTTGTAGTTATGACCTCTCAATGGTCTGAATGTCTAAGTCAAGCATGAGTAGGGTTTAGAGTTCTAGATAACCCTTGTCCAAGCATAGACAGCAGCATCTAAAGATAGAAAATCAGCTTAGAAGCATTAAACCGAGCCCAGCAGGGAAATCAGATCCCTACAGCACCACCTAGTGGAGAACAGTAGTTTGAAACTTGAACTCCAATCCTGTAGCCAAGAAAAGAACTGGGTCAGTCCCATTATTCACTTCCAGACCTCTGGAGCCTGCACTATAAGAAGGAATCTTATGCAAGAATGAAATAAACAGGATGAAGAAATAGGGATCCCAACCTAAGCAGCTCACTGTGGATGTCCCCCAACAGTACCTCACACTAAACTTCTCATCTGTTCCATTCTGACACATAAAAAAAAACCTACTCATAGTTTCTATGTATAACTAACAGCCTTTCTCTGACTATATATACCACAATATATATAGGATTAGCTTTCCATAGGGATAGTCAGGGTAATCCAAAACTAGAAAGTTTTTCTTCTTTGTGCTGTTCCACTTTCCTTCATAGTTATACTCAATTGTCGTGCAGTCTAATAAGATTTTACATGTCATTAAATGCATATCAAGGTAACTTTGTTGTTTTATTTGATAAAAGGGCCACCTGTCATAGTAATGTAAACACTTCAATTAGAATACATGAATTTTTAACTCTAACATTTTTAATTTCTAATATGAGTTAAAAAAATTCAGTAAAATAAGGGGAAATATGGTTTAAAAAAATTCTAATGACAAAGTTGTCAGTGATAGCCACTAAGAAGAAAAGGTAAGTAAAAAGGTAAGTAAAGAGCTCAGATTTGGAAAGATCATTTTTCAGGAAGTTGGAAGCAAGACCATGGAATTGAGGAGAAATCCAAAAAAGTAGCACAGATTATAAATGTCAGGAAGACTAAGATCTAATAGAAAAAGAAACTTTTTTAAAATGCCAAGGACAACAAAAATGTAATCCTATAGCTATACTGGGGGCAAAAAGAAAAATAAGTATCTTGGGGATTAGAAATGGTTTCCTCTGAAGGGTACTCTCATACTAGAGAGTGCATGAATGCTTACCTCCATCTTCCCCTAAACTAACCCCTAATTTCAATGACCCTTCCTCAATGCCCCATAAAGGGATTGTGATATAATGAGAGTGAGTATTCTTCTGAGCTCATTTGACCCGTGGGAGTAGTTATCTAGCTGCTGTAGGAGAAAGGACATCAAACTGTGATGTCATCATCATGAGCCAACATGGAATTAAGGAGAGAGGCTTGCTTGTAAGGTGAAAGGGAAGATGTTTCCTCTAGATCCCTGGGAGATCTGGAGTATGTCAGGAGCAGAATAGGACAAAGGAACATATATATTAGAAAGAGAACTGAGTTTTAAACTGTAATTTAGGTACAGAGGATGAGAACTGGATACGTAGGAAAGGCTGTTCATCTACTGAGAATTTAGGAAGTTCAGATAATAGCATAGGATGATGAAAGGACACCAGACCTAAGGAACTGTAAACCACTGTATCCTCTGAGAGTGGTGGGAAGCTTGATATCATCGTGTTGATTTTCAGAAAGGGGAGAAGGATGGATTCTTTGAACTATGGACTGGCAAACATAATGTCAATTCCCAGAAAAAAATTTTAGAATAAATCATTAAAGAGATGATTTGTTGCCACTGAAAGAATTGTGGGAATTTAGTGAAGCAAACTGATTCCATCTTGTGACTCAATTCTGGACCTGGCTCAGTTCCATGTCTATTTAATTATGGGTCTAGTGCAATTTCTGTCTTGTGAGAAAGTTTTATTCAATTATGGGAATTGTGAGAAAACTTTATTGCATTGTTTGAACCTAGCTCTG
>NW_027185715.1:186444-256107 GCF_028583685.1 Petaurus breviceps papuanus
TTTTTCTGATTTCAGGGAATTGTACCTGTTTGCTCTCCATCTCCCAATTCAGAAAGCCCCTAATCTTTCCTCCAGTTAGAACCTAGATCATCTAATTCTACATCCTGTTTTGTATCTTATTTATTATCTTTTAATGCATAAACATCTGTCTCCTCCTGTATTCAGGGTCCAGTACCAAGCTGAGGATAGTTGGTCCCGATTTGTTATGTAATTGATATGCATTGCTTAATAAATCGATATTCTTGGAAGTTTAAACCTTTGTTTCCTCAATTTATTTCATCTTTTACCTATCAGATTGTTTGGTTTTTTTGTTTTGCTTTTGCAAAGCCAGTAAGGTTGAGATAGGCCTTGGACCCCCAAGATGGGTTTTCAGTAACTTCATAGAGGACTGTTCTTAGAGGTCAGACTCTCCATCTTGACCTCAGATTCTTCTGAGCTAAGGTAAGATTTGCCCCCATACTGCTGGGGACAGTTTATCCTCACCCAGGTCATCCCGACTCTGGGGCCGGTGCTCTTATTCACTGTGCTACCTGGCCGCCCGAAATACTCCCTTTAAGAGAATGAAGGGTTCCAGTGACAGTAAAACACTTAGGGAGTCCCCCTTAGAAAAACTGGTTTGAGACCAGGAGAAGAGCACACTATTAAACTGACACCCCTTTAGGGAAATTCTTACTGGCCTTACAGGTGTAGCTTGAGATTCTTGACAATCTCTTGAGCTCCAAAGCAAGGAGATGGGAATTTGAGGCTGCCACTTGGAATCTTTCCCTATCTTTTGCCCAGGGTTAAAGTGAAAAGCCTCAGGAAAAGACAAGGTAGGGCCAGGTTATGAATATGAAAGGAATGTAAAGTGAAAAGCCTCAGGAAAAGACAAGGTAGGGCCAGGTTATGAATATGAAAGGAATTGGTTTGGCTCTTTAAGCAATTTTTGAAATAAAATAAAAAGTTTATGGAAAGGTGAAAGTGTTACCATGAACCTTTGAAAATGAGCTAATTGTTAGCTCTGGGCTCCAAGTTTTAAAGCACAAGGAAAGGCCTAATAGTTCTGGAAAACTAAGATTTTGAATTTATGGTTGTAAACCCATGTTGGATTTGGTTGAGATTTGTGCTATAACTAAATTATAATATGGTGAAATGTATTCTATTAATTGTGGCATCAAATGCAAAAAAACATGCAGGGAAAACTGAGTTATATTCTGGTCTCAGAAATTTATTAGCTGTACAATCTTAAGCAAATTATTTTCTCTGTTTACCTCAGTTTCCTGAACTCTAAAGAGGGAAATAATAATGGTATCCACCTCCCAGAATTATTGTGAGGATCAAATGATATAATAATTTTAAAGTGCTATAGTGCCTAGCACTATATAATTGTTAACTACTGTTATTGCTTCTTTGATTGTATAATGTGATGCCTCTATATGAGGTTTTAGCTGTGATTGCTATAAAATGTCAAAGCTGATAAGATGATTTTTTTAATGTAAAATAATTTGGAAAGGCATTAGGCTGAAGTGATGTCATCTGACTGGCAATAAGTTTTGTTTCATGTTTTAAATATATGACATTGTGCATGTTGTTATTGTATTTCCAAATTCTCTTATGCTGTAAAATTTGGGAAATCAGAAATGCTGTTTAAGGGGCAGCTAGGTGGCTCAGTGAATAGAGTAGTGCCCCTGGAGTCAGGAGGACCTGAGTTCAAATTAGACCTCAGATACTTTAACACTTACTAGCCCTGTGTCCTTGGGCAAGTCACTTAACCCCAATTGCCCTGCCTTCCCCCCTCCAAAAAGCAAAAAAAAAAAAAAAATTAAAAAAAAAGAATATCTCTTGTACATGCCTCCTTTTCTCCTGGGACACTACTAGTGAAAGCCACCATTCCTTTACACCTAGACTATTGAAATAGCATGCTGATTCACTTCCTTCCAAATCTAAATTCACTCCTACCCCAAACTGATCTTCCTAAAACCCTTCTGACTGTCACCCCAACTATCCAGTCAACTCCCTCCAGTGGCTCAATTATAGTCATCTGTGTGACCTTTAAAACTCCTTATAATTTGGCCCCTTCCTGCCTTGTTTCCCAAGATTTGGTAATAATGATCTACTTGCTACTCTTCACATTCCTTCCCCTGACTGGGCATTTCACTAGCTGTGGCCCTCATCTCCTTCCCCATGTCTACCCCCAGGCTTCCCTTACTTTAAGTCTCAGCTAGTCTCATTTATCTGATAAACCTTTCCCAGGCCTCCTTGATCTTAGTGCCTTCACTGAAATTCTCTCCAATTTAACTTGTACATAGTTTGTTTATACATAGCTATTTGCACATTGTCTTCCATGAAAGCACGAGTTCCCTGAAAGCAAAGATTCATTTTTTGTTGTTCTGCATTTCTTTGCATCCCCAGTGCTTAGCATAGAGCCTAGCACACAGTAGGAGCTTAATAAATACTTATTGACTAAATTACAGAAGAGGCCAATTACATTGGTGAGGGCAGTTTCTTCTTTGTAAATTCTCTATGGCAATTAAATCACGAGGTGTGCTTCTCTCACTCGCTCCCACACCCCCAAAATCTTTGTGGACTCAATGGAAAGATGTGAGATGGATTCAGCATTGGCTGAATGACTGGATCCAAGGAGTTTTAGTGTCCCAGGGCTCCATCTCCAATTTAATGCTTTTATTAAGGACTTGAATGAAGGTATAGATGACAGTTATCAAACTTGCTAATAACAAGGCTAGTTAATATGTCATATGACAGAATCAGGAAGCAACAAGCATTTTATTAAGCATTTACTATGTGCCAGGCTCTGTGCTAAGTGCTGTGGATACACATACAAATAAAAAGAAAGACATTCCCTGCCCTCAAGGAGCTTACAAATCTAATGGGAGACCACAGCATGGGAAGAGAAGAAAGAAGGTATCCTAGGGGGTGGAGTGGCAAATCAGAAGCATACCGTGTTTCCCTGATAATAAGACCTATCCCAAAAATAAGCCCTCCCCTTACTGTGTAAGATTCCTCTAAAATAAGCCCTCCCCCGAAAATAAGCCCTGTTGAGATTGCTACTGTAGTGAAGGTGATCCCCTGCGCTACACGCTACATTACAGTACCCTCTGTATGCACCGTACCCCCCGCCCCGGTGAAACGCACGCCACGCTCCGCCACGCTCCGAGCTGCATCCAATCAGAGCTGCAGCAGTGAGCGCGTCATCTTGTTCTTCCCCAGTGATTTGTTTATTGAATAAAGGTACATTTTTTTGTTCACATTTACCTGTTTATTAAAATTGCTGTCAATGTTCATTAAAATAAGCCCTCTGGTGTTTTTCTGTCCAAAAAAAAATAATAAGACAGTGTCTTATTATTGGGGAAACACGGTAGGTGGTTGGTGAATGACTCAGAAATTACTAACCTAGGTGGTTGGAAGAATGGGAGAATCACAGATTTCAAGCCAAAAGGACCTTAGAGCATCTGATCTCTGTCCCCCACAAAGTACCTTTTGATCCAACACTTTTGTGATCAGATACTTTCCTGTGTGGAGATAAAATTGTTTTGCATTTACCTAAACCATTCCTATATCCCTGTTGAGTGTCCTATCCATATTGTTAAGTAAGCTTCTTTTTCTTAAATGTTAAATGGTCTCATTTCATTACAATCCAAAACTTCCAGACCAGACTACCCCTCCCAGCCAGCTTTGTGTCATCTACAAATTGGACTAGCATGTATCCTATACCTTCATCCAGGATCTTAGGTTACAGATTGAGAGCTCAAAGGGTCCTATGAAATCATCTACTCCAATCCCCTCATTTTATAGATGAGAAACTGAGGCCCAGGAGAAGTTGATTTGCCTAAGGTTACACAGTAAGTGGCAAAGCTAGCATTCGAACACAGGTCCTCTTAACTCCAAATCTGGCCCTCCTCTCTGTATAATGCTGCCACTAAGTCACTGATAAAACTGTTGAAGAACACAGGGTAAATCCCTGGGACATAACCCTCGTAATCTCCCTCCAACATGAACATGAACCAATAATGACTCTTCCTGGGTCGGCTAGGTGGCACAGTGAATAGAGCACCAGCCCTGGAGTCAGGAGGACCTGAGTTCAAATCCTGCTTCAGATACTTGAAACACTTACTAGCCATGTGACTTTGGGCAAGTCACTTGACCCCAGTTGCCCTCCAAAAAGCAAATAATAATAATAATAATAACAATAATGACTCTTCCTTGTGTCCTGTCATTCAACTAGTTCCAACTCCACCTAACAGGTACTATCATCTAGATGAATGTCATCATTTTGCTGAAACTGAAGTATACTTTGTCTGCATCTCCATGATCTAGATCCCAGTCCAGTAAATGCCAAAAAAGGAAATTAGCTTAATTTAAGAAGGCCTCTTCTTGCTTTTAGTAATCACTGTTTCCCTTTTTAAAGGTCTTTCAAGATATCATCTAGAATTTTGTGAAGCGATAACCATAAAAACATTCTGCTATTGACTAAGAAATAGAGTGGTGAGTTAACAAAATAGATTAAGTACACAATACACAGTAGTAAATGAACATGGTAAGCTAGAGTTTGATGAACCCAAAGATCTAAGCTTTTAGGGTAATCACTCACCATCTGACAAAAATTGCTAAGAAAACTGGAAAGCAGTTTGGCAGAAACTAGGAACAGCCTAACAGCTTACACTATACACAAGATAAGATCAAAATGGATACATGATTTAGACATAACAGGTGATATCATAAACAAATTAGGGGAGCAATGAAAAACTTACTCATCAGATCTATGGATAAGGGAAGAATTTATGACCAAACAAGAGATAGAGAGGATCACAGGAAGTAAAATGGATAATTATGATTACATGAAATCAAAAAGCTTTTGCATGCACAAAACCAATGTAGCCAATAATAGAAGGAAAACAGGAAACTGGTGGTGGGGGGGGGGGAATTTTATAGCAAGTTTCTCTGATAAAGGCCTCATTTCTCAAATATATTGGTAGTTGAATCAAATTTATAAAAAGCCATTCTCCAATTGATAAATGGTAGAAAAATATGAATAGGCAGTTTTCAGAAGAAGAAATCAAAGCTATCTATAGTCATATGAAAAAATGCTCTAAATCACTTGATTAGATAAATGCAAATTAAAACAACACTGAGGTACCATCTCAAACCAACGAAAGTGACTAACATGACAGAAAAGGAAAATAGCAAATGCTGGAGACGTGGAAAAAGTTGTGAATTGGTCCAACCATTCTGAAGAACAATTTAGAACTATGCCCAAAGGACTATAAAACTGTCTCCCCTTTGACCTCGTAATATCACTACCAGGTCTGTATCCCAAAGAGATCAAAGAAAAAGGGAAAAAAATCTATGTATACAAAAATATTTTTGTGTTGGTTAAGAATTGGAAAATTGAGGGTGTGTCTATCAATTGGGGAATGGCTGACCAAGTTGTAGCATGATTGTGATGGAATAATATTGTGCTATAAGAAATGACGAGCAGGACAGTTTTAGAAAAACCTCAGAAGACTTATATGAAATGATACAAACTGAAGTGAGTAGAACCAGAACATCATACATAGCAACAATATTGTAACAATGATCAACTGTAAAGGACTTAGCTTCTCTAATGAATAAAATAATCCAATATAATTCCAAAGGATTCATGATGAAAAATGTTATCCACCTCCAGAAGGAGAACTGATGAACTCTGAATACAGATCAAAGCATATTTTTTTCACTTATTTATTTTTCTTGCAACATGGCTAATACGCATAACTTCACATATATAATTAATATATTGCTTCCCTTTTCAATGGTTGGAGGAGGGGCTAGAGGGAGAGAATTTAGAACTCAAAATGTTGAAAAATGAATGTTAAGATAGAATTTTGCTAGGAACAGAAGTCAAATTTGATGGATTACAGTTTGTAGAATCCACCCTCTTCTTTTTTTGAAAAGTCAGGATATTTGCCCTTCTTCAGTACTGCAGCACCTCTCCTGGTCTTCCTAATATGTCAGTGATCAATAGTGGCTCACATCTTCCCCTTCTTTCAGTATCCTCGGATAGAGTTCATCTAGGCCTGGACGGCAGATAGATGCTGTCTCATTTATCTTGAGTCTCCATTCCCTGCTAATCAATTTTGTCCTGTCCTTTCCAATCTCAATATCATTTTCCTTGGAAGAGAAATGAGAAGCAGAGTAAAAGATGAGTACTTCAGCCTTCTAATCATCACCTATTACCATTATCCAATCCCCTCTGTGCAGCAGTCCTATATATTCTTTGACCATTATTTTGCCTCCAACAGTAATTTTTTAAAAGCCCTTGTTTTTAAGTATTCCTCAAGCTAGTTTGCTCATGTCTCCAATTCTTAAAACTCCTTACAGAACTATTCTATTCTTACTTACCCTTTCATCTTTTTTGTTTTCAAAATTTTTTTTCTATTGACATATTTTGTTTTCACATCGACTAGATTTCCCCCTGTATCCATCCCTCTTCTGCCCTGCCTCTTCTGGGTCATCCTTTATAAAAAAGAATTTTTAATGAAAGAAAGAGGGAAAAAAAATCAGCAAAATTAGTCAACAATCCGATCTGACAGCATATGCTACATTCCAAGCCAACAGTCCCCATCCCCTATTGCCCATGTCTACAGTGGAGAGAAGATACATTTTCACAGTTCTTAGTAGCCATTTGTTTTATTATTTATATTGTTTTTCTGGTCCTACTTCTTTCACTCTGCACCACGTCACAAGCCTTCCTATACTTCTCTGAATCTCTTATATTGGTCTTTTCTCATGACACTGTAATATACCAGCACATTCATGTACAATTTATTTAGCTACTCCTCATACCATAGCTCTTCATTGTCTCTAGTTCTTCTCTACCACAAAAATACTGTAATCAGTATTTTGATATGTGGAAATTTTGTCTTTGACCTCGCTGGAGGTATATGAGTAGCAGTGAGATCCATGGATCAAAAAAAAAGACATTGTTGGGGAGGCTAAGTAGTGCAGCGAACAGAGCACCGGCCCTGGAGTCAGGAGGACCTGAGTTCAAATCCACCTCAGACACTCAACACAAAAACTAGTTGTGTGACCTTGAGCAAGTCACTTAACCCCAATTGCCCTCCAAAAAGCAAAAATAAAACAAAAAACGACTGTCACTTTTTTCATAGCATAATTCTTAATTGCTTTCCAGAATAATTAGAACAATGCACAGCTCCACCCCATGTATTAGTATGTTTTCATTCCATGGCCCCTTTAACATTGACTATTTCTATTTTTTGTCATCTTTGTCAATTTGGTGCACATGATACAAAACCTCAGAGATATTTGGTTTCACGTTCTTATTAGTGATTTGGAACAATCTTTAACATAAATCTCAACAGGTTAAGTTCCCTCCATAGCTTCATTGGTCCTTTTAGGCAGTTCCCATCTTTCCTCCTAATAAAAATTACTACCATTTGTGTCTTCAGAATTTTATTCTCAAAAGCTTCCCTTCATTTGGGGGCCAATTTCTCCTGCAAAGTACTACGACCATTGGATCTTTATCCTTCTCTTATCTGATCTCTTGACTCCCTAGGGCTCCCCTGCTCAGTAAGCTCTTATGGATTCCTAATTACCTCTAGGATGAAATACAAACCTCCTCTGTTGGGCAATTATGTACTTCACATTCTGGCTCCAGCCTCCCTTTCACACATTCTTCAGTGCAGCCAAACTGGTCTTCTTGCTGCTCTTCATATAAAATTCTATCTCTAATCTCTGAGCACTTTGCATAGCCTTGTAAACCCTTCTCACTTGAGCTCAGGTCAAGATCCAGTGATATGTAGACTTTCCTGACCCATCCCCCCCCTCAACTGCTAGTGCCTTTTCTCCAAAAATTACCTTGTATTCATTTTTTAAATAACATATACTTAGGTAACAGAAGTGACTGGAGAACCTCTTGATCTAATAACTGGGGCGCTGTCCATGAAGCCAGCATGCAAACCCCGGTTCCATAAGGATGTAAATGTGCTCTGGCACAGGGTTGAAGAACTGGCAGTTTGGAAGGATGAAGCAATCCCTTACTAGTTCTCATGACCAGGAGCTGTGTCAAAGAGGATTGGAAACTGAGCCAGGAAGAATCACCTACTCAGTATAATAAGGAAGAGGAGAAATGTCTTCTGGTATCTTCCCACTTAACAATAGAGAGGGACATTTATGGAGGAGATTCATGATTCAGATGGTGTTAGGACTAGATGACTTCTACAATCCTTCTAAATCCAAAATTACAAAACTAAGTTTGATTCTTATATGCTCAGTCTTCACAGACCAGTGCTGACAGAAAACTGGTCATCTGCCAAGAAAACAAGTAGAGGGGAGAGGTGGGCTCAATCAAGCCTGAGTGTGAGAAACAAGGTATCCCTAACAACCTTCTGGTTATCGCAAAAGAAAAGAGTCACAGTCAGACATCTCTACTTGGGATTTATTATCTTATTCTTTAAAAAAAGAAAAAAGGAATGGGGTAGAATGGAAATAACCCCCAAAACACTAAACAGGAACCAAGAACCCAAGAGTTTATAGTCACCCATTCCCACCCTAAGTTCAGCCCTTCCTGAGACCCTGACCCATCCTACCCTCCCACCCAAATAAAAAAAGAAAAACCCCAAGCCAGGAAGAGTGGTACCTGGGACAGTCACTGAGATTCCGGACACAGGGAAAGGGAAGGGTAGAGTCCGAAAAGTAAGGGCTCAAGGTGAGGATTAATGGAGAGGCGAGGCTCTGGAAGGAAAGGCTGGACCAGAGACATCAGGGCAAGAATAGGAGGGCAGAGAACAGGGTGCTTCCCTCCTGGCTGCTGCTGCCGCCGCCACAGTCCCCAGGCCCCTCTGAGGGAACGTCATGGTTTGTCCTACAGTCCACATTCCCAGTCCAGGAGGAGCCTCATAAGCCTAACTCCAAGTCCTCCAGCTCTTCTTCTAAGGCCCCCCTCCTCGCCAGTTTTTCTAACTGCTCTCTGCTGGGATGGCTGATCTCCCCGCTCTGGATCCGCTGCTGCAGCTCCACTATCTGACGAAGCTTCTTCTTCAGATTCTTGATCTTCTTGGCTTTCTCGGTGGTGGAGAGCGTGTCAGGTTTGTCAGGGCTCGGTGCGGGGGTGGCTCGGGGAGCAGGGGGCACACTTGGCAGCTGCGCTGGTTCCTTCAATGACACTTTATCCAGAGTCCGGCTCAAGCTCTCTACTGCCCCCTTCCCTTGCTGCTGTCGCCTCTTCTCCTTGCGTTTCAGGTTGCGTTTGGCAGTCTTAGAAAGGCCTGGTTCACCACTGTCTAGCCGGGGTGGAGTTGGTACCCCAGCCTCCAGGCTCAGCCCAGGAGGTAACTCAGGCTTACTCTTGAAGAACTTTACATACTTGTTTTCATACCTGAGAGGAACAAAAGCTGTCAACATGTCTTCAGTTCCCCTGCGTCCTAAGCCTGACTTTCTCTCCATACCAGTCTGATTTCTTTCTTTTCATCCCTGCACTAGGGAAACCAGCTTCCCCTCGCTTTTCTCCCCTCCCTTCATTATAACATGCAGCCCAGCACAGACGTTATGGAGGTCTAGGAAATTCTACCCAGCCCTCTGGTGGTAATGATAACCAAGCATTACAGGAACTCTTACTCTGACAGGGAAGATCAGTAAGAGCCTTCTGCCTCCTTACCTTACTCCTGCTCTCACATCCTATCCAAGGTCTAGATTACATCTCTTGGGAATCCAAGAGAAAACTTCCCCAGCACCTACATATTACCCTGCTTCTCCTGGGATAAATAACCAGCCCTCTACTCGTCCCTAGACCAGCCACATACACAGGAACTTCCTCCTGGGGCACGTAACCTTCTCCTGGGATAAATAACCAGCCCTCTACCCGTCCCTAGACCAGCCACATACACAGGAACTTCCTCCTGAGGCACGTAACCTTCTTTCACTTTCCGCTGCTTCCTCCAGGTCCCGTCCGGTCGCTGGGTTGAAGCAATATATTTACCTAGAGCAGGATAAATCAGGTGATGAAGACAATCTTTCTTGTTTTCCAAAAGCTCCAGAAAGAGAATTAAATCCTTGAATTTGTTTAACTGTGTTAATTTTCTTTTAGGTATTATTTGTCTACTCTATTCAACTGATCTACTTTTCTATTTTTTTTTTAAACCAGTACCAAACACATGCTGGTTATCTATCAATTACTACTGGGGAAGGGACTCCTCATTTGATAAGACCTGCTTGGAAAATTGTAAAGTTGTTTAGAAGAAGACAGGTTCAGGCTACGCATGCACCTTGCACCATGTAACATGATGATGATGAAGTGAAAGAGCAATTTAAATGTAAAATGCCATATCATAAAAAAGGATAGAAACGATCAGAAAAGACAAAAGACAATTTTATTATGTAAAATTTTCAAACTTTTGAATGAACAAAATGCAGCTAGAATATAAAGAAGTTGTAGAATGGAGAAAAAACTCTTTGTATCAAATATCTGATAAAATTTTAAGATCCAAGACAAACATGGAATTAATGCAAATAAATATATATGACTAAGCCATTCCCCAAGAGATCAAAGGGCCGTGAGAAGACAGGTACACTAAGATACTATTGGCTGACCTAGGATTTGGCCAAACTGACACAAAAATGTTACTAACCTCTTCATACTCTAATACCAAATTATTAATGAGGTCAATGACTTTGACAAAGAAAGGTCCTATCTATACCAAAATAGTCATAGCCACACTTTTTTGAAGCAGCAACAACCTAGAAACAAAATGGGGAACAAATGAACAAGCTGTGACAAATGGATGTAATAAAATATTATTGCGCAATAAAAAGAATAAATATGAAGAATCCAGAGAACCATGGAAAGAGCTGTATAGATTTAAGCAGGGCAAGGAAAGAACCTGTGGAAAACACACAATGACAACCATTATCTAAATGAAAATGATCCTAAAAGTCATCAGAAATCGGAGTAAATGCAGTGACTGGTGTTGGTTCTAGATGACTGTGAGCTGGGAATTTCTATCTCTGTATCCTCAGCCTTTAGCACAATGTCTGGCACTTAGGAAATGCTCGTGTACTGACAGACTGAAGACCTCAAATATAGTTTGTTCTCCTCTCCATAGAGGGAGTAAACTCTGGATGTGGAATATTGAATGCTTTGTTAGGGGTCAGTTGCTAAATCCTAACCATTTCTTTGTTACAAGGATGGGAAACAGGTTTATTGGATAATAACTATGTTTTTTAAATAAGATAAATTTTTTTTGAAGAGGAAAGAATGAAATTCTATCGATTTCCCTCAGTATATATACAAATATATCTGCACATTATTTCTCATGTCTTACATCACTCTACGTGTATTTGGGTGGCAAACACTGTGAACAAAGTAAAACATACTGTCCTTTTTCTTTTTTTTTATTATTAAGCAATCAGGGTTAAGTAACTTGCTCAAGGTTACACGGCCAGTTATTTCTGGGTGTGGTGCTGAGTGTCTGAGCCCGGGATTCGATCTCCAGGTCAGGATTATATCTCCAGGTCATCCTAACACTGGAGCCGGTGCTCTTACTCGCTGAGCCACCTGGCCGCTCTGTCCTTTTTCTTTAAAAGCTTACAATTTACTTGGAGGAGACAAGCCAGACATTAAAGCGCTCCAAAAAACACCCTCTTTATCTGAACGTTATTGTGTTTTATATATGTGTTATGCAAGGCAAAGGAATGACAGGATATGTATGTACCATGTATACGTATCCTCTAGGAGTTTGTGGCATTCAATCTAGTAGGAGATATAAGGCACAAACACAAATAACTACAACACAAAATAGACAGAGAGAAGTATTCAAGAGATATATACAAATACTGTGAGAGTTCAGAGGAGGGAGAAATCATTCCCTAATGGACTAATCTGGGAAGTCTTCAGAGAAAAACTATCACGTAAGCTGGGATTTGAACAATAGGAATTTTAAAAGGAAGAGATAAAGGAGTACCTAGTCAAAGGGAATGGCATGAGCAAAGGTATGGAGATAGGAAAGCATGGGGCATCCTTGGCTGAAGTTTGGCTACATGGCAGGGTACGTATAAGTTAGAAAGGCCCTGGGGCCAGCACATGGAGGATCTTCACCTGGATGAGGCAGTGGCAAATCACTGAGGAGGAACATAGTAAGGGCTGTGGTTTATTAATGATAGTTAACATTTATGTAAGGCTGAATGACCTGCAAAAGCATTTTACATATTATCTCATCTGAGCTATACAATGACCCTATGAGGTAAGTGCTATTGTCACCCCTGTTTCATAGATAAGGAAACCAAGGCAACTCACCTAACCTAGTAGGTATATAACCAAGTCACCTAACTAGTAAGGGTCTGAGGCAAGATGGGCTCCAGTCTTCTTGGCTCCAAACCCAACACTTTATCTCTATACATTCAGCCACCTAAAGTGCTTCACACCAGTGGCCTCTAAACCTTGACTAGATACTCCATCAATAGAAATGTTTGAGCACATACCCCCAACATGTTTGCTTATTTATAAATCCTATAATACTCCTCTACTAATAGTTATAAAAATTATAAAATTTACACAAAAATAGTAATTTAGAAAGGATAAAATAAAGCTAAACTAATAGTTGCTTCAAGTCACTAAGGAGTTAATTAAATAGAGCAGTGATATGGTGAGAGGTGCCCTTCAGCTGTGGAGAAGATGGGCTGGAAAAGGGAGAGATAAGGCAGAGACACAAATTCAGAGGTTACTTCAATAGTCCCCGCAAGATGTCACGAAGGCCCCTAAACAAGGTGAGTGGTTGAGAGATTGCAGAGAAAGGAAGAGATGCCAGAGGGATTGTGGAAGTAGAAACAGTAGGACGTGGCAAATGACTGGCTATGTGGGGAGATGAAAGTTGAGGCACTAAAGATGACATGAAGGTTTTGAACCTGTGTGACAGTGATACCCTTAACAGGAAAGGGAAAAGTTGTGAAGAAGGGTGGTTTTGTGGAGGAAAGATCATGTAATGTAATCTGAGATCTGTTGCAACCTACCCAAGCCTGCTCATCCTTTGCAACTCACTCTGACCCACCCAAATGAAAAGGGAGTAGCTGGTACTCTTACCAGTCACTGCTCTAAAGCCTGGAACCCACCGTCAAAGGGGCACCTTTCATAGCCACTAGGAGATTTAGGTGGGGAGGGGAGAAGTAGCCTGGGTATGGGAAGCAGAATTTTTCCAATGGCAAGAGCTTGGCTGTTGTTATGAGTGATTGGGTCCAGATTAGGTCTAACACTGCCCTGAAGGGCCAATTCCTGGAGGTAAGGGTGGGGAAGAGTAAGGCAGGTATGGCTTTTGATAAGTGATTGCTGGGAAGGTAAGATTAGACCCAGTTCACCACCCCTTGATTGGTTAATCACACACTCCTTGGGGTCAGGCCATAGTAACCATCACTTCTGTGGTTACAAGTATACAGGACATATTAGAAGGAATAGGGACTAAAGGTGTGGAGACCAGTTTGGAGGCTATCTCAAGAGTGCACCTGAGAACAATGAGAACTTGGCACAAAGGCATCAAAAGAATGGAAAGGGAGTGAATAATGGATTCTGGGAGAAGCGGAATGGAGATATGGAAATTGATTAAATTGGGCGGGGAGTAAAATAGAGGGAGGAGTCAAGAATGACAAGGAGATCTTGAGCTTGGGTGACTGGGAAATAGCAGACAGGCCAGAATATAGGTCTTCAAGTATTTGAAGGGCCATCACGTGGGTTTAGATTTACTCTGTTTGACTTCCCAAAGGAGAGATTAGGATGAAAACTGCAAAGAGGTGGAAGGGAAAAAAAGATTTAACAATTAGAACTCTCTAAAAGTGAAAAGAGCTGCCTCAAGAGATAGTGGATTAATGATGGAACCAGAGAAGAGATGAAAAACATGTCCCTCCTCTCAGTAGAGACAGGTGGCACCATGGGTATGAACTGTTACCAGTGAAGTCACATACAGTTGCTCATGTTGGTCAGTTTTTAACTGCTTTCCTTGTTACAAAGGAGCAGGTTTGGCATGGGGTGGGGTAGACATGCATAGGAAAATGATTGTGCTATAAAGCACAAAAGGCATCAATAAACTTTTTTTTTCTTTAAGCAATTGGGGTTAAGTAACTTGTTCAAGGTTACACGGCCAGTTATTTCTGGGTGTGGTGCTGAGTATCTGAGCCCGGATTTGATCCAGGTCATCCCGACACTAGAGCTGGTGCTCTTACTCACTGAGCCACCTGGCTGCCCCTAAGCAATTGGGGTTAAGTAACTTGCTCAAGGTTACACGGCCAGGTGTTTCTGGATGGGTGCTAAGTGTCTGAGCCCGGGATAATAAACTTTTAATAAATACATACAGAAGGAGTGAATCTCCTTCAAGGGAGATCTTCAGATAGAGGCTAGACAGCATTACTTGTAGAACACATGTTCAATATGAACTGGACCTCTGAGGCCTTCCCCTTCCCACTCAGAGATTCTGAGGACTACCAGAAGGAAAGATGAATACTTCAAATTTGGATATGTCAAGTTTGAGATGTCTGCTAACATTTAGGTAAACATGTACAGCAACTAGCCTGGAGCTTGAGAGGGCGTTCAGGTAGACATGTAGATTTGCATAGAGGTGGTATCAGAAACCACAGGAACAAATGAGATCACCCAGGAACTGGATAGAGTAAGAGAAGAAAAGATGTTGGAGCTTTGGACAACATTAGTTTAAAAGCAACCCAACAAGCATTCAGTGAGCACATATAAAGACAGAGAAAGTCCCCACCCTCAAGCAACTTAGGCTGAGATCTTGGGGTCACAGGATCCAAGACCTACAGCTGCAACAAAGATTAGGTGACTTGACACTTGGCCAGGGGAGTAAATGGGCAGGATTTAAATGTTCTTTCCAATGTCCCAGACTACTCCTCACTCTCCTGTTTGTGTGTGTGTATGTATGTGTGGGTATGCGCGCACGGGTAACAAAATGTACGCAGATAAATAAATACAAACTAAATTTAAAGTCATTTACGGAGAAGCATCAACAACTGAGATCATCAGGAACTTAAGCCTTGTAGGGACTCAGAGGTTCCCTCTGGGAAACAAAGAGGAAGCACTGAAGTGAACAGAAGGAATGGCCTGGAAGAGGGTTACGTAATTTGAAAGTAGGAAGGGACTTCCATAACTATTGAGTCAAATACACATCTAGTCCTATATGCAAAAGGAATCCACACAACGATCCAGGACAACATGGTTGTCCTGACCCTAAGAACTAGGAGGGTATAGTGCTATGGAAACAAAAGAGAAAAGAAGGCATCAAGAAGGGATGTTTTAGATAAAGAGATGGGGGCTATAGGTACAGAATGAGGTATACAATGTCAGCTGATGAAGTTTCTTGTCAGCAAATCTTGCTTAGTGGGTTTTTCTTTCTTAGGAGGGTTCACAGTAAGAAAGTGGCATATCAGAAAATGTATTGGAAAAGAAACAAAATGTATCAATCATTAAAAACCCAAAAGGAGAAGGGATGGTCAATAGTCTCTGATGCTGAATAGTTCAAGGAAGATGAAGACTGAGAAATGGTTGTTGGGTTTAGTAATAAGGTTACTAATAACTTTTAGAGGGTAGTTTCAATAGTTTTTGGGAGGAAAGGAAGACTATAAGGGTTTAAGAACTAATCAGATGGTGAGAGAGTAGAACCATCAAATATAGATTATTTATTCTGAGAATTCCGATGTTGAAAGGAAGGAGAGGATGGTACCTTGAGGGAGCATAAAAGACAAAGGAAAGGTTTTTAAGAATTAGGTGATTAATATCATTAATATAATGGACTAAGTGGCCCAGTGAATAGAGCACCAGACCTAGGTGTCAGAAGGACCTGAGTTCAAATCCAACCTCAGACACTTAACACTTACTAGTGTGTGACTTTGGGCAAATCACTTAACCCCAATTGACCTTCAAAAGAAAAGAAATAGGTGATATTTATAATGTAGGTGGACAGGTAAGGGTCTAGTAGGTGACTAGTGGTCAGGCAAAGATGAATGAGACAGTAGGGAGAGGGAGAAAGGGAAAGAGGAGGGGAGAGAGAGAGGATGTTTGATAGAGCAATGAATGTCTCAGAGTAAACATGAGATACATGGTATCAAAATAATCATCTCTAAGCTTTAACCTTGGTGAGGAAGAGAAACACCTCTTTTTCTGAATCAGGAGGAGAGGAAGGAACAGTGGGAGACCCTAAAGAATTTTAAAGTGTGGTAATAGAGAATTAAGGTTCTGGGTTTTTTCTGGGTAGAGGCAACCCAAGTCATCTGCGGGGGGATGGAAGTAGGGGTAAGTTTTATCAGCTTAAGAGGAAAAGCTGTTGTGGAGAATGAAATAGGGAAACAATAAGTGAATAAAAAGGACTACTGAGCAGCAAGGTAAAAAGCACATTTGGCACATCTTAAAAACACGTTATGGATTCTTCATATGAGCACACTTAACATACAATTCAATCGTATCTAGTTGATAATATTTCTGTCTTAAGCATCTGTTATAAACAAGGAATTATGCTAGACCTTGCCGATACAAAGCTTAATTTATGACAGTTCCTTGCCTTAAGAAGTTTACACTCTACTGGTGTTTCAAGTAGGAAGGACACAATATACACAGATACTCAAGTAGTATAAAATAAGGGGGATCATATAGTATATGTAGGAATATACAGCTAACTATAATATAAAGTAGATTGTGATGTGGGCAAAGAAGAGATCCAGACAAAGTGCTTTAAAATGATAAGAGAAATAACACTTCCAGCTGTGTGGGAGGGTGGGGGTGGGGTGGAAAGGGAGGATTAAAGAAGGCATTTTAAAGGAGGTGGCAACTGAGCTGAGTCTCGAAGAAGAGATTCTGAGAGGCGGAAATGAGAAAGCAGTGCATTCTAGGAATGGCGGAGGATCTGTGTAAATGCATGGAGATAGGAAAGGGCTGATCAAATTCAGCAAACTGCTCATAATCCAGCTTCAGGGGGTATAAAGAGTAAGGTAAAATAAGGTTGAAAAGGTAGATTAGAGCAGACTATGGAGAGCACTGAATGGCACGAAGAGGGAGGAATTTGTATTTAATCTCAAAGGCAACAGGGAGTCACTGAAGGTTTCTGAGAGGAGAGACAAAATAGAACTTGTGGCTTCAGAAACTTCTCTGGTTGTGGCCAGGTGACACAGTGAGTAAGAGCTCCAGTTCCATCATTGGGAGACTTGGGATCGGTTCCAACTTCAGATACTTAACCCCACACAAAATAACTGGCCGTGTAACCTTGAGCAAGTTACTTAACCCCGATTGCTTTAAAAAAAAAAAAAAGAAAAGAAACTCCTTCTGACCCTGGAGTCAGGAGGATCTGAGTTCAAATCCAGCCTCAGACACTTAACACAAATACTAGCCTTGTGACCTTGGGCAAGTCACTTAACCCCAATTGCCCTCCAGAAAAAAAAAAAAACTCCTTCTGACAACTGCCTGAAGGATGAGTTGGTAAGAGCATAGACCAGAAGAAAGGAGGAAAATCAATCAGATTATTACAAAAGACTTCATTTGAGAAAGGTGATGAAGAGCTGAGCTAGAGTAGCAGCAGTACAAGGGATGAAAATGGAATGTAAATAGAGAGTAAGAACCCACAGAAATGGGCAACTGCCTGGATGTTGGGGATGGAAGAGAGGGAAGATTTCAAGAAAATTCAGAGGTTCTAAGGTTAAGAATCCAGGGTGGTGGCATCTTCAAAAATCAGAAAGTCTGGAGGAAGGACAAATTTGATGGGAAAAGATGTTGAGTTCAGTTTTAAGAGAGACTAGGATGTTCTTAGGGAGTAGGTGGAGGATGAATCAGCAAAGAAAAGAGGAAAAAGAGTAATGGGAGAAAGGTAGAGAAACAGAATAAAAACAGCAGTGTCAAAGAAGTCAGAGGACATAAGAGCATGTAGCAGGAGGGATAATCAAGTGTTTAATACAGTAGAAAGGTCAAGAAGGATGAGAACTAAGAAAGACCACTGAATCTGACAATTAAAAAAAATCACCGGCCAGTTTTAATGTAATGGTGGGGTCAGAGGCTAGACTGAAAGGAGCTGAGTGAATTGATGGGTAAGTGGAGGCATCCAGTATTGACTAATCGTTCTTATACTCTAGCTGTAAGAAATAGAGAAATGGGAAATAATTTGAGGGAATGGCAGAATGAAATGCAGGTTCTTAAAGGAGATCTGGTAATATTTTTAAGTAACAGTAAATAGTCATATAGGGAGAGATTAAAGAAGAGTTAAAGAGAAAGTAATTAATCCAGAAGCTCCCAAAGGAGACTGGAAGAAATGGGGATCAGGGGCACAAATAAAAGGATTAACCTTGGCAGAGAAAACACCTCATCCACTGAGACTACAGCAACTGAGGAAAAGATAGGTAAGGTTCTAAGGACGGGGGATAAGAAAATTTAGGAATGACAACTTTCATAGTCTCAGTATTGGAGGAATGGAGGTTATATGTTGAGAAAGAGGTGAGTCTGGAGTTGGAGGTTTTAAAAGACAGAGTTTGGAAAAGTCACTGTAGGGAATCAAAGATGACAGCAGTGAGATTTCAGTTAAGTAATAACATAACTTTATAGTGTATCCAGTATGAATGATTTCATGACTTATGCAATGTCTGCTCTACATGGGGACCACATGTACATATACACCACATGTACTCTACACATATTTTCTGTATATTGTTTTGATAAGGAGGCTACAAGTTTCCTCCCTCTGGTCCTTGGGCAGAGTGGTACCAGTACCAGTACCATCTAAGGATGAGACCTCACTTTCTCCATCCCTGTCTTCTCCCAGGACCTCATCCTAGCACAAGGCTGCTGCCTATCCCCCAGCAGGCCTTCATACAATTCTTCTCTACAGTTTGGTGAGACAGAGAGCTGAGGAAGGGTCACGTTAGTAGTTTGACTACCAGGCTGAGTGCAGAGACACTTGTGTTCTGGTCTTAGCACAGCAGCTGGTACACAGTGGAAACTTAGTTAAGTGCTTGTTGACTTGACTTGACAGATCCCTTCCCTGCCCAGGCTGACAGTTTCCTGGGGAAGGTAGAGGAGATGCTTAAAGCGGCCCACGTTGGCGATTAGATCTCCAAAGAAAAAGCTCAGAGAGTCGGAAAAAGGGAGCAAGGGCCACAAGTTAGAGGTTCCTTCCCGATCCTTCACACTTAAGGTGGGTGAAGCTAAAGTGGGGGTGCGGGGGGGAGACCAGAAATTGAAAGGGACACGGGCAGAGCTCCGCGGGCTGGCGGACCAAAGGGGGTCCGGGGACCAAGTGGAGACTCCCGGGGCTAAGCGGAGGTCCGGAGACCAGTCCTGGCCAGCAGAGACCCTAGCCTAGAGTTTGGGTGACCGGAAGCAGAGGGACCCCGGCGCCACAGGACCGGAAGGGGGCGCAGGTGCAGCCCCGAAGGAGCGAATGAATGGGGTAGGCGGTCCGGGGGGGGCGGGAACAGGGGAGGGGCCCCGGGATGGGCGGGGCGCAGGTCCCTTCCAAGTCCGCCCTCCACCTCTACCCCCACCCCCAAAGGCCCGGGGAGAGGAGACTCTGCACCGCCCGCACTCACCGCCGGTCTCGTCAGTTACATAGGGAGTCGCCATCTTGGAAACGAGAACCACTTCCGGCGTGAGTGACACCCTCCCCCAGGACCCGCCTCCTTCTCCACCGGAAGTGGAGTCCGCCTGGTCGCGAGCTGCCATTTTCGTCTTAAAGAGACAGAGCCCCCTAGGACTTGATGCCCGAGGCTAAGGGAGGGAACGGCGGGGTTATTAAGAGGGGACTGTACCTTTCAGCTCGTCCTCGGGAGCGGGCTGGCGGCTGGACGACATCCCTGGCCGGGCGGCGCAGCAAAGGCGGAAGGGAGGAGAGGAGACGCTGCAGGCCCGGGCCGCAGGCGTGCGCGCCCCGCCGAGAGTCGGCGCTCGATCAGTCTGTGGAATGAATGAAACAGGAGGCCTGCGGCCGTCTCTCTACGGAGGGGGCCAGGCCGCCGAGATCCTCGCGGCTGGCCTCCGGCTCCGGGGCCCCAGCGCCGGCCGCCTCACGAGACTCCCCGGCTCGGCCGAGGCCGGAGATCTCGGTTCAAATCCTGACCCCGCTCCTCCTTGCCCCGGTGACCTTGGACTCGGCTCGCCTGAGGGGCTGGGCTCACTGACCTCCCCTCCGCTCCCTTCCGGCCTAAGCCCGCCCTCCCCGCTTCAGTTTCTGGCTCTGCCCAAGATTCCCACCTCTCGGTCTCCGGCTCTACCCCGAGGGTGCGGGAAGAAAGCGATCGCGGGAAGGAGGGAGGGGCGTGATCGGAGGGGTTGGGCTTGACCCTGCCGCCCTTCCAGCACTCCCCATCTCTGCCCTTCTCCCCTCCCCTTTTGCTAACTGCAAATCTTCCCGCCCTCGGCCTCTTCCCCCCCCCAGCGAAATTCGGAGGCTGGGGAGGCCCCTGGCTGCTGCTCTCTCCCAGTCTTCGCTTTTCTCCTCTGCCCCACCCCAGCCCACCCCTCACTGTCTGCACAGTGCTGACATTTATGTAGCGCTTTACCACGGAAACTGTTTCTGCCCCATCCTTCTGCTTTTGGCTGAGGCTAATGCCCAAGAGTGCTCCCTGCGGGGGGGAGAGACCCAAGGAATTGGGATAGAACTCAGTCGTTTGGGAGCCCTTTTTCCAAAATGACTAATGGTAACAATATACCACATAGGAACCTTTCGTGACTTAGAAATCCGACTATTGAAGGTCCCAACCCCAATCAGCAGCTTTCTTCTTCCACCCGGCAGTGGGTGCCCAGCTAAGATCGGGAATACTGTTTTGCAACGATTAACATGTTAATACATTCCTTCCCCCAATCCTCTCCCTCCTAATGTTTCCATTCTATTCTTTACACACACCCACGTCCGTAGTAGCCCTTTATGCTTGAAGCTGCGGGGAAACCTGGAAAAACTGGTAGAACTCAGTGGCTCTTTGGCATAGTCTCTCCGGGCTTAGGGTCACCCGTTCAATTCAGACTCTTTGCAAAAGGGAAACTCAGGAGACCTACAGCAGCTCCCCTTGGGGCCTGCGTAACCTGGTGCCAAGGGCCCCTCCTCTTGTACCTCTTTCCACCCCCAGACTTCCTGCCCTAACTTTGGGGCTGGCAGGAAGTGAAACTCTCTTGTCTAACAGCCCGTTGGGGGACTTGCAGACCCTAGCCTAGGCTGGGGTGTGGCTCTCGCCCCCAACCAGAGGAGGAAGGGAGAAGTGGGGGTGGGGTGGGGGTAGAAATGAAGCTGTTGTTTTTTCCTCCCTTTGTTCACTGTGGTTTCTTTTTCTCGCTCCATTTTGTGATGTGGCCGATAAGAGGAAATGTGCACCTGGGACATGGTGCAGTGAGCCTATTGATTATACCCATTTCCCACACATTGCCCCAGGGCAGTGGAGCCTGGGTGGTATGTGGGAGAAAGACTGAAGAAGGGGCTTACACTAAGGTAATTCACTGAGGGTCTCAGAAGGAATTAAGTTTCACTGAGGGAATGAGAGCCACTCACCCTATTTCCCCACATTGAGATCCCCTGTAATTTCCATTCTGAGGCTCCAGCTCTTAAAAAGGAAGCTGTCAGAATGGGATATGGGTAGAGTGAGATCAGGAATGGCATTTCTACACCGCTAGAATCTTTCAAAACATTGTCTCTTCCACAACCCTGTGAAGTAAGTAGTATAGGTAATATTGCCATTTTACAGATAGGGATTCTTGAGGCTCCTAGGGGAAGGGAAGGGAGAGGAATACGAATTTATAAAGATCCTACTGTGTGTCGACTGCTTTATAAATATTACCTCATTTGATTCTCATCAAAACACTGAGATGGGTATTGTTCATATCCCCATATTACAGCTGAGGAAACTGAGGCAAGTGATTTGCCCAGAGTCACATAGCTAATGATAATAATAGCTAACATCTATAAACTGTCTACTATGTGACAGGTACCTTTACAAATATCTCATTTGATTCTCAAAAAAATCTGGGAGCTAGGTGCTGTTATTGTCATCCCTATTAAGGCTGGGTTTGAACACAGGTCTTCCTGACTCCAGGCCCAGCACTCTCCACTGCTCCACCTGGTGCCTCATAGTTTAAGATGGCTTGCCCACAGTCACATAACTAGACTCAAACCCCAGCCTTCTGACTTAAAGTTCTCTACTTTTCCCACAATACAACACCCAGCATCCTCATGAATATTCTTTGCTGGGAAAGGAGATCTATAAGGACATAGGAAAGAGAAAAAAGTTCAACCATTTCCTAGAATGGAGAATTTTTTGACCTGTGATTTCATTGCTGCAGGGAACTCTGAGTATAGGAAGCTTCTCTATCCATGCAAATTTGGCAGTTGGTCTCTCATTTACACAGTTGCCTCACACACTGAAAGTGGAAGTGACGTGTCCCATTGTCTTGGAAGAGGTTGAAAATTTAGGGACAGCACTTGAACTAATGCAGGTCTTGGGTTTTCTATCCACTTTACTACTATGCTTCCTCTTCCATTATTGTAAATTTAATGTGTGCAATATTTTATAGGTAGGAAACTAAAAGCAGAGGGGTGAAATTTTTCTCAGTTTTCACAGCTGTGGAACTGTTACTTCACCTTTGAATCTCAGTATTCTCATCTATAAACTAGAATAATGTTCCCTTCCTCATTGGGGCATCGTAAGGAGTGTTTTTCAAAACTTTAAATTTGCTATGGAAATATGAATTTTTTTAATTCTCTCTAAAGGTGGGAGGGAACAGAGAGAGACTACATAGTCTTTCGTCTCAGACACCTGCCCCAGATCTCTAGCTAAGATAACTAGCAGCAAGCTCTTCATATCAGAAACTTTTTACTTTGCAGCTTCCTTTCTGGGGAACATAAGGGAGGATCCCGCAAGTGTGTCTGTCTGTATTGGGGCTAAACAGGAACTTCTTAGATATCGTTTTCCAATCCCATTAAAAAATATCCTATTTGAAGAGGTTGGTCTTTATAACTTTCCCATCCCAGACTTCAAGGCAGGTATGAGAGAAGAGATTCCAGGAAATAGTAATTGGTTACTCTGCCCCACTTAATAAAGGAAGAGAATTCTGATTATTGGAGATAGGATGGAACTGGAGAGAATATTTACATCTGCAAGTCAAGTCCAAAGGCTTTTACCTCTCTTTTCTAGACTTCTAGCCCCTATCTACTGGGGTCCCAGAGTGTTTTCTCTGGTGAAGTATCTCTTTCTGGGACACAGAACCAGTCCTCCCAAACTACCCATTCTGAGGTATGAGAAGCACAATATTTTTATTTTCATTTCTCATTTCTGGACAAGCATGGATAGTTATTCAGTTAAAGTGGCAGATAAGAGGGGCAGGGAATAGACATGGAATGAAAGGATTAAAGGGAAGCATTGGATACACACACATACTCCACAAAGTGGAATTGAGGGATGGAAATGTTCCCAGAACATGGAGATGGTGTCACTTGGGGTGTGAGCAATCTAGGGTTTGGCAATCTGTGGAGTGTGAGGTATATAGCATGAGGGTCTAGTAATTCTCAGAAGTTGTGGTCAGGTGAGGAATCTAGGTCTGAGATCCCTTAATGTGATGTGATTTTGAGGGTATCTCTAGTGATTGAAATTCATGGACTGAAAAAGAGCCTGAAAATTACTAGGGTAAGAGAGGAGGTGGCCAAAGCTCTCATAAGATGATTTAAAGCCAAAAGGGAACTTAAGAGGCATGTGGTTCGACCCCCCCCCCATTTTACAGAGGAGAGACCTGAGGCCCAAAGAGATTCAGTGCTGAAAATCACCCAGGTATTAAACTAAGAATTGAACACAAGTCCTCAGCCTACCAATTTCGGCTACAAGACACTGCTTCCTTTAGGAAAAGGACAACAGAGGAAGAGTGGGGTGGTGTCCTCCTTGCCTCTCAGCTCTTCTGCTATCTCGGGTCCTTCAGGGTCAGGGAAAGGTGAAAATGGGAAGGGACGTCATTGGATGATCTAGAAATAAAAAGGAAAAAATGGGGAGGAGAATTGGAGAATTTACTATAATAACATCACGACGATCACCTAGAGCAGCAGAACTATGGGGGGAATCTGGCTGTTGGGGAGCAGTAAGCCAGCTGGGTCCCTGACTTGGACCTGGGAACGGGGAGAGAACTGGGGGGTGGGAGCGAGTCCCGCTAGGCTTGAAGGGCGGGAGCTAGAGGCTGTGTCGTCAGTCTCTGGGCGGCCCTCCGGAGGCAAAGCCCGCCCCGCCCGGCTCCCCAAACCCAGCTCGGGCTCTGGCTCCTAGCTCCAGCGCCGGCGCCGCAGCACCCTCCCGCGCAGCCCCGCTCTCCTTAAGGTAAACTCCAGAAACCCCTCATTAACTCTCCCACTCCCCTCATCTCCAGGGGAGGGGCCGGGAGTGAAGGCCTGCGGGGTGTCTCCAATTAGTACGGCGGGAACAGTCTGAGCAAAACCTTAGGACTGGAAAGAATCGGAGGCGGGGGAAGAGGTGGAGGGGGAAGGATTGAAGACTGGGGATGTTGGGGGGAAGGGAGTGGAGGATCAGCCCTGGGTGGGGAGCAGAAGTGGATGGTTGGGAGGAGTGAACCCGGTTGCTGGCTTCCAAGGAGGGAAGAGCTGTGGGGGCTCCAGGAGTTCCCGGGGTGGGAGTAGGGGCTAATCGACCCCTCCCTCCTAGATCTGGGTCGGATTTTGCCCTCTGCCTTCAGGCAGTACCACCACCTCACTCCACCCTCTTCTCCTGGCCACATTTATAGTTCTACTGAGTCTCTATTCTATTTGTTACTCTTTTTATGGGGGAAAATTAACTTGGTAGGCAAATCATACCACCCTTAGCCCCAACTTTTAGTCCTTTGTTCCCTAAGGGTGAAGTGATTTAGAAATCCTTAATCTAAATCTCTGCCTCCTGGGTACCCAATTGGCACCCAAAACATAAGCCAACTGAGTGGCCTAGGGACTCGTGTCTGAACGTCCCAAAGCTCTCGATCACAACCCAGATGGCCTAGCTTCCAACCATCCTTTTCCAACATTCCCTTCTGCAAGATTGACTTCAGAGCTCAAAAGCCTCCATGGCCTTGGGAGCCTCCCTTAAAGGTTAAGACATATTGTTTCATATAACAATTTGTTTCAAACTTCTTGAGTATTTTTCAAGGAAAAATACTAAATGTCAAAATGTTTTGAACATGGCATTGATTTCAATACCAGTCGCGGTAGGCAAAAGAGTTAAAATAAGGATAAAAGTACAGAGGCAGTGTAGTAGATTGGAGAAACCCTTGACTTGGAATTAGAAAACACAAGTTCTAGTCTCTCCGATATCCAGCTAGAAGATGTATGACCTTGAACACAAGTCACAACCTCAGTGCCCCAGTTTTCTCAGCTCTAAGTGAAGGCATTGGGAGTTGGACTAAATGATATGTAAAGTCTCTTCCATTTCTGACTCCTTTCCTTACTTTGCTGAACCTGGAGAGCCTGGGGAAGGGGGAGGGGAGGGAAGGATGAGTCACAGAATGAGGAGGGCAGCAGACATGCCCTGCCCCTACCCAGGCTTTTGCTTGGACTAGCCCAGTTTACAATTAATCAGGAGATTGTAACCAGGCAGGGCCAGAGGAACTCATGTACCCAAATTCCTAAACTCTGTTGTAGCCATTGACTGATTCTTACCAGATCCAGGACTGACAATTCCCAGTCTCTGCAAGCACCGTCACCTTATGCCTCTCTTATTTGCCTCCCTGCCCCCCTCCAAAAACCCTCCAGAGTTTTCTGGATACTCTGGTGCCTCAACTAGCTCTTACCAGGGGTGGGGAACCTGCAGTCTCAAGGCCTTCTAAGTCCGTGGGTTAGGCCTTTTGACTGAGTCCAAGTTTTACAGAACAAATCCTTTTATTAGGGGGATTTGTTCTGTGAAGTTTGGATACAGGCAAAGGGCCACATTTGGGGACCTAGAAGGCACATATGGCCTCCAGGCCAAAGATTCCCTGCCCCTGTTAGACACTTCTGGTTCCAAGGACTAGTTCTGCCCCATCTGAAGACTATGAGGTCCCTCTGCACAGGGGAAGGTGGAAAAGCTTGACTGGGACCTGGGGTGCTTAGATTATGGACCTTGGCTTTAGCAAGAGTGGGCAACTAGATGCATGAGTCCCTTGTCCACTCAGTGGACTGTCCCACCTTCCCACTCTTCCTTGACATAGATTTTGTCTTCCCTAACTTGCCAATTGGGTACCCTTGGGAGACAGATTTGGACTGAGTTTCTCTAGATCCTTTCACTCTCTGGGAACGTTGGAAGTAGTCATTAGAGATTAAGGGTGATGAGATAGCCCAGTTGGGGGACCGAAGAGAGGGTTCTTAAGTTGGAGGTATGGAGAAATATAGAATGGTCTTCTATGCTTTGTTGGGGAGTAATAATGTGCTGGGATTTCATTCTTCCTAAGTTAAATAGCTTCCCTTTCCCACTCTCCTGGCACCATATAGGTTCTTTCTACCCTTTTACCTCAGTTTCATCTTCTGAGTCACCTTTGGATCCTGGAGCAAAAAAGAAAAGACTAAGAAAGAAACTGACTGTTTCTTGCTCACCTTTCCCTGACACTTCCCCTTGTCCCTCTCTCGAAATGGCATTCCCTGGATATGGAGGGGGAAAGGTGGGAGAAAACACTGGCTAGAAAGAAATAGAGCCTTCTATCTATCTGTGGAAGAAGTGGAAGAAGGAGGTTATGTAAGGGTAGCTCATTAACTCAACCCAATCTTATTAGCTATGACATTATGTCTTATTAGCTACTGATAGCCATTAGATCTAATGGAAGCAGTGGCTCCAAGACAGGGTATACCGTGGTCCCTGTTGAGAATAGCCCTTTTTATTCACAGCAACAAGAGGCTCTAGGACAGTCCTAAGGGCTCCCAAGGAGCCTCTGAGAGCTTCAATTCCAGACATAGAGGGGGTGGGGAAGAACCAGGAGAGGGCAGGCTGGGAGATAAAAGCTGAGGTTGAGTATGGAAAAACTCTAGGGAAAGGCTAAGTTGGGGTAAGAAGAAGAAACTGAGAGGAAAATGAGCACAAATTTCTTGCTACCACAGGAAGGAAAAGAGCCAGGGTGTCACCCCTGAAGATTTCAACTGCCTCCCTGAGGTGCTGTCCCCTCCTTCCCTTACCATACTTTCCTTAAGACAAGAGAAGAAGCTCCCAGAAACTTCCCTTCAGGGATCCTTTAGAAGGAAACATAATCTAGTCCCCTATGTCTCCTGCCTTCTCAGCAGCCTAATTCAATTTGATAAGCATTTCTTTTGCTCCAGGCACCCAGCTAGCCACTAATATACAATAACAGGAAAGTAAACAGACTCTGCCCTCAGTTTACTCCTTTCTTTTTCCCTAGTGTCAACAGTCCAAAGTTGGGGAGGTTAAAACTAGGGGTTCTGGAGATGTGTTGAGCCAGGGAAGGATAAGGCCTCCCACCCATCTCCACTGCTCCCTAGCTCCTTTTTTCTGAAGTTCGGGAAGCTAGTTACAGTGCCTCCCTTCCCTACCAATTCAGGGTTCCATGTCTTCTCTCTCTCAAACAGCCAAGGGTAGATCAGTGGGCAGGGCAGGGGTCTGAACCTCAAGCACTTCATGATTCAGGGGTGCTTGAGCCTTTCCCAGCTGAACTTGGGACGACAGAGAGCAGCAGGTGTGTGGGGGTGGGGTCAAGACACCTCAAGGTGGAAGGTGGAGCTAGATGGAAGTGTGGGCAGACCTCCATCACCGTTGTAAGAACCAGAGAGAGACCTGTCCTGGAGAAACACCAGGCTGGAGGATGTACAAGAGGGATGGCAGAGACCAGAGACAGAGAAACAGCTAAACAGAGAGAGGTGGGGGTGGAGGAAGAGCAGAGGAGTTGTTTTCCCCAGCAGGCCAGGAAGAGGTAGAGAGTGAGGGAAAGAGACCCGGCACCAACACCACCACCACCTTCATCTCCTCCCTGGCTAACCCATACTATTGCATATCTTTCCTTCAGTATCCCCCATCCCAGCTTGTACCCTGAACCTCTCCATAGGAAGTTCAACCTTCAATTTTTCTGCCAACTTAGGAAGCAAGTGGAAAGATGTTAAAGAACTGGGGCCCTTTGAGCCCCAAGGACTTCGCCCAACTGCAAGAATATATGGAATGTGAGTCTTCTGCCCCCTCCCCATTCATGACCTCCTTTCATGATCCCCTTCATGACCTCCATTTCCAAAAATGCCTTTGGACTCCCCTCCACAGCCTGGTCCTCAGTCTTCCAAGAAACCTTGAGCTGTCCTATGTCATGATCAGGATTTGGGGAAGGAAGCAAATAACTGGGGTTTCAAATCACTGATCCCTTTCTCTATGCCTCAAAACTTCCTATAATTCCCTATTTCTTGGTTTCTCTGGTGTGTGTGTGTGTCTGTCTGTCTGTCTGTCTTTCTCTGTATCTCTGTCATTTTGAGTAGCAGAGTTTATTTCTCAATAGACTGCTCTTTTGGATGTTACTTCCTCTCCATGGGTCTCACTTTCCTTGTCTGTAAAATGAAGTGGTTGGACTAAATTTTCTTTAAGGTGCCCTCCAACTCCAAAGGTCTATAAAAATCTGTGATTTTTTTTTTCTTTTTGGAGAGGGGAAGGTAGGGCAATTGGGGTTGTGACTTGCCCAAGGTCACACAGCTAGTTTTTTGTGTTAAGTGTCTGAGACCAGATTTGAACTCAGGTCCTCCTGATTCCAGGGTCAGTGCTCTATTCACTGCACCACCTAGCCGCCCCTAAATCTATGATTTTAGAGCAGATCTGTATATGGAGGATGAGAAGAGATCCTGCCCTGAATGTAACTGTTGCCTCCCCCAGATTCAACCAAGAAAGTCAGTGATGTCCTAGCTCTGTTCAATCAAGATGGAGAATTGGCTCAATATCTCCAGGGAGATGTGAGAGGCATCTGCAAAAACTTCTCCCTGCTCCCAGTCCCTTCCCTGTGGAATTCCTGATATTCCTTCAAGACCCCCCCTTCCAGGGATCACTTCCTATTCCCCCTATTTTGTGCCCCTCCCTCCCAGAATCCCACATCTTTTTGTCTTTGTTCCTCTGAGGCCTTCATTTCCCACAGAATTTCCCAACCTCATCCCTAGACCTTTCTCTGACTCCCATAACATTAAGGGTGGAAAGATGAGGAATAACTTGCTGAGTAAAGAAACACATTCTTGACCCAGGTGATCATGGTCCACCCTAAGATACCCCCAAGCTTTCCCATTACCTCTAGCTCATCATTCCTTGTTCTTTAACCAGATCCCTGGGGTAATTCCCATTCCTATACTAGTCCATAGGGTATGAAGGGTTTCAGCTCTTCCTGAAAGCCTACCTAGAGGTGAATAATGTCCCCCCACAACTGAGTCAAGCACTGTTTGGATCCTTCCAGATCATGGAGTCTCAGAAACAGGACGATGAACAAGGTATGGAACTGAGAGTTAGCAAGTGCTGAGCCTCAGAAGCAAGATCAAATCAGCATGGGGTCTGGACTAATTCAGCTGATAGTCTTTGCTCAGTCTATTTGAAGAAGGGAAGGGTGATGTAGACTGTTATATGACTGGCGAGGGCAAAGGTAATGGAAGGGATGGGCTAGAAAGGAAGCAGACTAGCTGAATCAGAGGGAACCTCTGACCTTGCCGAACTATCCTCAACCAGAAGTATCCCTGATCTGTCTCAGTGATGTCTCCTGCTATTTCTCCTTACTGGAGGGTGGACGGCCAGAAGACAAACTAGAGTGTGAGTTATCAGAGCAAGAGAAATATTGGGGGGAGGGTTGGGGTAACGGAAAAAGTTGGAGAATGTATTTCTAGCCATCCTCCCCCCACTCTTCCAGGATTCCTAGTTGCTGATGCGTCCATAGAAAGAGGTAGAACCCCTAGGAATGGGCTTCAGGTCCCTCTTACCACTCCCCTGTTTCCTCTAGCTTTCTCTTACATAGCCCTTTTCAGGTATAATACATAGCTTACTCTTATCATTATATATATATATAGGCTCCCACAGCAGACTTTCTGAGGGCAGAGTTTGTCTCTCTTACCTCTTTATCCCCCAGAACAGAACTCTTCAATCAGGGTGGTTTAGGGTAGGATATGGGAATGGCCTCCACAAACTGACCCTAGCTCTGCCCCCCCACCCCAACTTTCACAGTTACCTTCAAGCTCTATGATACAGACAGAAATGGACTCCTGGACAGCTCAGTGAGTTCTGAAGACTGGGGAAGGGGATGGGTGGTGGGTGATAGATATATTTTTGACTCTGTTCTCCCTTCCTTGAGCCCCTATCCTTTGCAGGATCCCCAGGTGCAGATGATGCCAGGGAAAGAAGTTGAGTTTCCTGGGCAGGGTGATGGAATGGGTTCTGGCATAAGGGCATAGGACAAGAAGTAAGAATTGCCCTCACTCAAAATCCCCTCTTCCTCTAGAAATCCCCTCTGACATCACAAGATTTCCATAGGCAGATAAGACTATGGGGGACGCAGATCTAGAGATGGGGACTTCAGTAGTATAGGAGATGAGAGATTTGATCCTGGCTCTCCCTAGGAAGTAGACAGAATTATCACCCAGATGATGCGAGTGGCAAGATATCTGGATTGGGATGTAACTGAGCTGAGACCAGTAAGGCAATTTTTTCTTTCCCCATCCCTCTTGGCCCTGTCCCTGTGTACTGTCTCCTACCCCTTCCCCATGGACTTTGTACCTGTTTTATCCTTCCCTCTGAGGACCATCCTTGATATCTGGGTTGGGCCAAGCTCCTCACACTGGAAATCTAACCAGTGGGGCCTTGTATACATGAAATCTTTTTTTCCTTGACCCCCTTCTCCAATATTCAGATTCTGCAGGAGATGATGAAAGAGATTGACTATGACGGCAGTGGTACAGTGTCTCTGGCTGAGTGGGTACGCGGTGGATCCACCACTGTGCCTCTTCTGGTGCTGCTGGGACTCGAGGTGGTGAGTCAAGGAGGAAGGGAACAAGGACATTTTTCTCCTTCCATCTCAAAGCTCTGCTAGGGACAATTATGACTTCTGTACCGGGAGAAGGGTCTAGGTGCCCCTCATCCAGATTACTTGTGGTGTCCTCCCCAGAGCTTAAAGGATGATGGTCAGCACATGTGGAGGCTGAAACAATTTTCCCGTCCAGCTTACTGCAATGTGTGTGAGACAATGCTGCTAGGAATAACCAAGCGGGGACTGTCCTGTACCTGTGAGTGTATTGGGAAACAGGGTGGGAGGTAGGAACAATCTTTGAGTGATGGAGAGCAAAGAGTTGTGCTTGTAATGAGTGAGTGACCCCAAAAGAGAGCCCAGAGCATGGACTGGGAGCTCCAACCAAGGTTAAGAGCTTTCCCTCTTCTTTCTTTTTTTCTCTCTCCCAGTTTGTAAATTCACAGTCCATGAACGCTGTGCCAAGAAGGCCTCACCCTGTAAAGTCAGCACCTATGCCAAGTCCAAGAAAGACACTGGTGTGAGTGACCCCTGAACTCAATCAGTGTTTTCATTATCCCTCCTCAGCCCCTTCTCTGGGGGTAAAGGTGATTCCTCCTCCCCTTTCTAGGAAGCAGGGGTAACTTAACCTAGATGTTATTTAGGTCCCTTAAGTCAACAGGTTAATCTCCACTCTCTCAAGGCCCAGACCCATGTATGGGTTCGTGGAGGCTGTGATTCTGGGCGCTGTGACTGTTGCCAAAAGAAGATCCGGAATTTCCAAAGCCTGACAGGACTGCATTGTGTGTGGTGCCATTTCCAGGTCAGGAGCAGACCCTTTCCTCCAGACCTCCCAGAACCTCTCAGCCATCTTGAATTTTCCTCAACTTCTGGTCCTGAGGCTCCCTCCCTAAATAACCTTTTCTCTTAGTTCCCCTCCATAGACCTTTCCTACTGTAATATCTCCTAGACTCCTATCACGTGGGCTGAAGTCCCTCTATATCCCCAAATATTCTCCTATCTCTTTTCTCCTCCCTGAGTTGGGAGGTCTTAAGGGTAACTCTCTCATTCATGGTTCTTTTTACTCCCTAGATCCATGAGGACTGCCTGTCTGCCATGGGCCCTGAATGTGACTGTGGGCTACTTCGTGACCACATCCTGCCTCCCTCAGCTATCTATCCTTGCATCCTGGTGAGCACTTGGGCTTGGGAAAAGAGGAGAGATATGCTAGAAAGAGAACCTATAGAACCTCCCCCAAACCCTGTAGAGACCCCCTCCCTAGACTTTCCACAAACTTTGTAGCTCCCCTAGGGAGTACCCGTAGATCTCAGAGAGAGCATATCACTCTTGCCCATTTCTTTAGGGTTCAGGCCAGACTGGTACCTATCTGTGGCTGAGAAATAGTGAAGGCCCCACAAAGTGGACTCAACAGGGACAAAAATACCCATACACGAAATTCAGCCTTCCTCCCTTCTGTTTACCTCTACCTCTGAACAGGACCGCCAGAACTTGAGCTCCAGGAATGTCGACGAATTACAGCATTTGGTCCCTGATGGGCAGGCCCTTCGGGTACAGGCAGCAGTGCCTGGGCATCATGGTGGGGGAAAACTTGGGGTATTAGGATGGCTAGACTCTGGACTGGGGGGGATGAAGTTGGGGGAATATCCAGGGAATACAACCTGGCCCCCAGATCCTCATCCCTGCTAGTAACAGGCAAAGGGGAAAGGGGAAAAGAAGGCATCTTGGAGTAAAGTCCCAGAACTTGCCTTCTGCCTCTTCCTCCCCCTCAAGTGTTTTACAAATCTTAAAACTCTCTATAAAAGTGAATTATTGTTGTTATTATTATTAATCTTTGTGACCCAATTTGTCTCTCACATAATATCCCTACCCTATTTTTATTGCTTCTCCTCAACAGATTATCCCGATCCCCAATACCCACCCGCTTCTCGTCTTTGTGAACCCCAAGAGTGGTGGGAAGCAGGGGGAGAGGTAGGTGGAAATAAGAAAGGAGATGGATTCATAGTTTGGAAATTCTGCTAGAAGAAAGGTGGATGGAGTCTTCCCAGAGATTAGATTAGAGAAGGGGAAGGGGGCAGGTTAAAAAGTATTGCAGGAGAGGATAGGACAAATGATTCCACGAACCTGATTGCCTTCACCCCTTACAAATCTAGGGTGCTTCGAAAGTTCCAGTACCTACTGAACCCACGACAGGTTTACAACCTTGCAAAAGGGGGTCCTGAACCAGGGTGAGTAGAGGAGTATTTTGAGCTTGGTCTAAATGTCTGTGTGTGTATAATGGGGAACAGAGATGAGTGTGTGGGAAGGATGGGGTACCTGTGCTGAGCCTGAAGAGCTGGAATTTGGAACAGAACCTCGAGAACAGCCTCTAGAACCATCTTCTTTTCTTCTGCCTCTATACCTTTGAACACACAAATTGATATCTTGTGCAGTGGGGATCTCCAAGGAAGATCCTTTGTTTGCCCAGTTGTCAACAAGCCCCTCTTAAAGTTCATTTTCTTTATACAGTTTCAGATACTTCCCTTTTTCTGCCATCGATCTGATTTCAATTTTCCTTCTTACAAACAAAACCCTAGAGTGTAATGGTGGAGGAGGGAATCACCCAGAAAAAAAAAATGTCATTGAGGGTCAAGGAATTAGGGTTCTTCCGACCTTATTTATAGTTATAACCCCCTCCTCCCTTCCTTCCTTTGTCTCAGGCTTAAGTTCTTCAAAGACCTCCCAGATTTCCGGGTGCTGGTATGTGGAGGGGACGGCACAGTAGGCTGGATCCTGGATGCCATTGGTCAGTATTAGGGGAGAGGCATGGAGTCCTGGGGGCTAGAGGAGTGGTAACCTTCCTGGCTTGACTCTCCACTCCTGTCTCTGCTTTTCCCAGACAAGGCCAGCTTCCCCAACCCACCGCCAGTAGCTGTGCTTCCCCTGGGCACAGGGAATGACTTAGCTCGATGCCTAAGATGGGGAGGAGGTAAGTGCCATTCATGGGGGTAGGGAGGCAGTGGTTGTAAAAAGAGCCTAAGAAGCTGAGAGGACCTTGACAACTGGGGTGTGGATGACCAGGTAGTATCTTAGAAGAGAATAAGACTACAATCAAGAAACAATGAGGGGCTAGATTTTAAAAGGCTGGAGGAGCTACTCTTATGTTAACTGCTCTCCTGCCCACATGAACCGCCATTCTCAGGGTTTGCAGAGAAAAGAATTCAAATAGATGTTGGAGTTGAGAATGATTCCAATAGAGAAAGTACTGGATTTGAGAAGAGAAATGCCAGTCAGGCTAAGGATTTGGGGGAAGTGGAATATGATAACCAGAGAAAACCTTTCCAATCCTCAACTGCCATGACACAACATCTGTGTATGTGTGCACATAATGGGCCATGAACTCCTGAAGAATTAAGATGAGACATTCCCTGGTAATTGGCTGAACCTGAAGGCCTGTGAAGTTCCTATTCAGTCGCCTCTCCTCCCTCCAGGTTATGATGGGGAGAACCTGGGGAAGATACTCAAGGACCTGGAGTTAAGTGCCACAGTATATATGGATCGATGGTCTGTGGAGGTGATTCCTCTGGACCCCAAGGAGAAGAGTGATCCAGTCCCCTACCAGATCATCAACAACTACTTCTCCATTGGTGTGGTTAGTGGACTTTGCTTTTTTTTTTTTTTTGGAAGAGAGTGGGGTCAGAGAATCAGTGGGTGCTCAAATCATTGTGAATAGAGGATACAGAAAGGGAACAAGAAGTCTGAGAGAAAGTCTAGAGCTCATTGAAATAGTTCAGGGAGGGGGCGGCGAGGTGGTGGAGTTTATAGAGCACCAGCCCTGGAGTCAGGAAGACCTGAGTTCAAATTCGGCCTCAGACACTTAACATTTACTAGCCATGTGACCTTGGGCAAGTCACTATACTCCAATTACGCTGCCTTCCCCCTTCCAAAAAGCAAAAAAATAAATAAATTTATTTAAAAAAAATAAATAGCTCAGGCAATAGAACTGTGGTTTCATAGACACTTGAGTTACTGGGATCATTGGCGTGTAAGATCTAGACCATTGTGTAATCACCCCCTCTTTCTCCCCACCCTGCCCAGCAGCACATAAATAGGAATGTCCCGAGATGTGGTTTATTTGGATACTGAGCTAGTTTGGGGGGGGGTGGAGTTATGTGAGGGGAGTGGCCTTTCCTGATTAAAAAAGATATTGGGACTTGTCTATGAACTTCTGCCTTCCTCACTCAGGATGCTTCCATTGCTCACCGATTTCATGTCATGAGGGAGAAATATCCTGAGAAGTTCAACAGCAGGTGAGGGAGGTGTGGGAATATTGGGAATGGGGTAGCCACCTACCAGACAGAGTAATGGAGGGGGCCAGGCTTTGGCTACTCTCTGTGTCCATGGGCCAAACAAAGGCAGTGAATTCACTAAGTGGACATCCTCTCACCCCCAAGCTTCCCTTGTACCTCTTAAGATTGGACATGGAGCGCTGTCTTGCCTCCTCCACCCCCCTGCCCTCCCACAGGGCCTATGTAACCTGGCCTATGTAATCTGCCCCCTCCCCCTGGGCCTGGGGTGTGGGGCTGAGGCAGGATGAAGAACAAGCTATGGTACTTGGAATTCGCCACATCTGAGTCCATCTTCTCCACATGCAAAAAGCTGGAAGAGTCTGTTTCAGTGGAGGTGAGACACTTTTCAAACATAGCCTGGCCCTCACTCCCAAAAGACATATCCCAACCACTCCCATCTTTCTTTCACTTTCTGATATACACCAATTCTCTGACTCCCAAATGCCACACGTTGTCCAGACTATTACATTTCCCCATGGTTCCCAAGCCCCTGACTTTCTCCCAGTCTTCCAGCCAAACTCTCCCAACCCCACCCCATCAACAAGGTACCCAGTATGGGGCAGCTGGGTGGCACAGTGAATAGAGCACCGGCCCAGGAGTCAGGAGGACCTGGGTTCGGATCCGGACTGAGACACTTAACGCAAAAACTAGCCGTGTAACCTTGGGCAAGTCACTTAACCCCAATTGCCCTCCAAAAAGCAAAAAACAAAAAAAACCCAAGGTACCCAGTATCCAAGGCATAGGGTGGGATGGTGTCCAGTCATGGGAAAGAATTGGGGAAGGGAACAGGGGCATTCAAAGGAAAAGAGGCACAGCTACCCCTGTTACTCTCTTTGGGGGGTGAGAACGTGAGTGCCAGAGTTCTCTCGTTCCTTCACCTACCCCAGATCTGTGGGACACCTTTGAAACTGAGTGACCTATCCTTGGAAGGCATTGCAGTGCTAAATATTCCCAGCATGCATGGAGGCTCCAACCTCTGGGGAGACAAAAAGCGACCCACCAAAGATACCCAGGATTTGGATAATACTTCTGTGCCTCCTGAAGCAATCACCAACCCTGAAGCCCTGAAAACCTGTGTGCAAGGTGAAAGGACCCTGGGAAGGTTACGGGTCACCTGGCCAAATTGGGGGTAGAACTGAATGGCCCTTTTAATGGTGGGAGCAGGGCAGGGAATACTCTCTTTCTTCCTATGCTGGCCCCTCAACTTTTCCCAGATCTGAGTGACAAGCGACTGGAGGTGGTAGGACTAGAGGGAGCAATTGAGATGGGGCAGATATACACCAGACTGAAGAATGCTGGACATCGGATTGCTAAATGCTCCCAAATTACTTTTCGGTAAGGAAGACCCTGGGCTTAGTGGCAGGAGGTGATGGGAGGGGTTGCAGGAGACACAGAGAACATGAGAATGGAATGATTCCAAATGCTTAGAGACCCTTCTCTGGTGAGATAGGGCCTGAAGTCTCTGAAGGCAAATTGGAGGAAATCTGTATGTTAGGTCCTGTATTCTCTCTCCCCTCCCCTCAACATCAATCTGCTCTGGGCTCCCACAGGACTAGAAAAGCCCTTCCCATGCAGATCGATGGGGAACCCTGGATGCAAGCACCGTGTACTGTGAGTTCTTCCCCAAACCTAACTCCATAAGATTCTCTAGTCCCTGAACTTACGCCCCAGTGTCATTCAGATCTTGATCTTGTACATGGTAAACACATCCCCTGAGTCTTCTCTGAGCTCCCAACCCAGATCATCTCTTCCCGAGCCCCTTACTTTACTGTTTCTAAGATGAGCAGCTTTCTGCTGAGCCTGGCAGGCCACATACATGCCCAGACCCACAGAATTTCCCTGGAGCTCTCACTGCCTGATTCCTCAGCCTACCAGCTTCCTTTGCTATGAACCTGGGCTCTTTACCTTTCAGATCCAGATCACCCACAAGAATCAGATGCCCATGCTTATGGGCCCCCCTCCGCGCTCCTCCAACTTCTTCAACCTTTGGTCCTGAGGGGAGGGCCCCTCAGCCCCTTTCCTCCACTTCCCTGGGTTCTCCCTCTACATCTGTGCTACCACCCCTGCTCCTCCCTTGGGGAGCTTGGGTGGGCCCTTACCCTCACAATATTTATTGTCCCACTCTGCTTCCCTTCCTGCCCAACACACTTTGAAAGTGCCTCATCCAAATAAAACGGTTTGGTTTTTTCATTTCACTGTCTTGTGTTAATTGAGGAAATTGGAGGTTTGTTCTCCTTCTGTTCTCCACTCCCACTCTCTTTTGGGCTGTTGATAAATAAAAAGAGACACAGTGTTGTATTCAAAGTTTTTACTTCAGGTAATGGCAGGGCAGCTATCAGGGAGAGAGAAGAGGGAAAGATGTGAGTTTCTCCCAGCCCTAGGCCAGTCCTAAGATGCTTTGGGCTCTCAGACCTGATGCCCACTGAGGAGAGGGCTACTTTCTCCACTTGGGCCTGGATAGAAGGAAGGGGGCAATCTCAGCCAGTGAACTGTACGTCGAGGCAGCCAGGATTGTGGAAGAGCTGAGCCCCGTTTCACACGCCTGGAGTGATGGGAAGAGAAACAGCGATCAGCAGGGATGGAACATCTTTCTTAAAGTTGCCCTGCCCAGCCCGCCTGGGATTTTCATATGTACCATCCCACAGAAAGGGATATATTGCCCATTTCCAAGGTGTCTGACCACCATGAAGTCCCACTTAGGTGCTGAGGCCATTTCTTTTCATTCTGCCTGTCCTACATGGGGACAAATCTCCCTCTAAAGGCTTCATATTCAAAGTCCACAAACCTCAGTCTGTTCAGCTTCTAATTTGTTTTATTTATCCCTCAAAAATACAGAACTATGCTTTCACCTTTGGTGGGGAAGACATCTGTAGGGGGAAGAGGGACAATAGACCCTAGTAGGAGAATACATTTGTATAGCACTTCAGGATTTTGAAGTGCTCTGTCTACATTCTCACCTGATCTGCACAATAGCCCATGAAGAAGGTAATACGAGTTGTTAATTCCCATTTTAGAATAAGAATTTGGAGCCAGGAGGGACCTTAGAGTTCAGTTAGTTTAGAGGTTCTTAACCTGGGATCTTTGATATTGTTTTAAAAATATTTTGCTAACTTTCAATATAATTGGCTTCTTTTGTAGCCCTATGTGTTTTATTTTATGCAGTTGAAAACTGTTCTGAGACCTACAGGCTTCACCAACTGCCAGAATGTTAAAAAGCTCCTACACCAATTGGATACCTCATGTTACTGAAAGAGGGCAAGGGACTTGTGCCAAAGGTCATACAACTAATAAGTTGGCAGATCCAGGATAGAAATTCTCACTATTACATCCTCCTGAATATTACAGAAGAGGAAAATGAGACTCAAAATGGGGCGCAGGGTCACACAGCTCCCAAGTGGTAAAACTTGGAAAATTTGGGTCTTCCAACCCCAAGTCTAGAGGCCCTTAAACCATGACAAGAAGGCTAAAGGAAGGCTGGGTGAATCTCAAGACCCACTCCTGTGTTCCAAATCTCTATGGAATCACTCTCAGTCCCCTCTACAGAATGATTGGGGAAGGACTGAAACTACAGCAGACAGGCTAGCACATGGAAGAGGAGGCTTCTTACCTGTACATTAGAGATGCCAGGGCTATTGCCACTATAGCCAGCATAACACCTACCAGTAGCGGAGCCTTCTGGGTGCCTGCCTCCTGTCCTGTGAACACAGCCCCAGGTATTCTCACTGTTAATACTCCTTTCTTCATGATCCCTATCAACCAACACCACCAACCTTTCCTTAGATACCTACCTGGGACTATGATCTGAGTGCTGGCCATAACCACGCTGTTGGTATCAGCCAGGGATACATTTAGGCAGTAGATCCCCGCACCTCCTTCCAGAGCTTGGTGCAGCACCAGCTGACAGTCTGGACTGGATACTACAGGCTGGCACAGTTTCTGGACAGGAAGCTGGCACCCTGGAGATGAGATCTCTGTGCAAACTTCATCAGGCAGCCTGAATATGGAGGATGGAGGAGGGGTGGGGAGTATGGGAGTCAGTTTCTGCCAGGGAACTGGAGAGAAAGACTGAGCAAAGAAAGTTAGTGCTATTAATCAGCACTGGTGAGTCTCCTGGAATTAAACATTTCCAAGGGTCAGTGTGCCCTCCGAGACTACTCACCCGCCTTGGCAGGACACAGTGAGCTCAATTGCATCTCCCTCCCTGACGGGCACAGCCTGCAAGATTTCAGCACTCTCAATCCCCTCTGCAGAGATGGACAATCACATAGGAATTCTTAGGGTTTGTGTTGGAAAGGACCTTGGAGGTCATCTCCAACCTCCAAGGAAACTGAGGGTCAGAGAATCAAGCTACTCCCCCAACTCTATCTAGTCTGCAGAGAAACTGCTGATTCCTCCAAATAAGGTTCTATTGTCTGAGTGTCCCCTGGACTCCAGAGCTGGCTCAGAGCCCCAGAATTTTTTTGGAGATCTTGCCAACATGCCTTTCCCTCTCAAGGCTTTGGGAGACTATTGCCTCCCTCCTGTCCCTCTCCAACCCCTCCCGAATGAAGCAGACAGGACTCACGGACAATGTCAAGGGTGAGAGCAAAGGAGCCAAATCGATACAGGATACAGTCCAGAGGGGTCTGGCGCCTCGCCAGTGCTAGGACCGCTGCGCCAGCAGAGGGGAGGGCTGATAACCCTTTAACACATATAGCAGCAAAAGAAGGTTATAGGAACAAAGACAGGAGTTCTAGAGTTTTTCTACCTAGGGCCAGCTCAAACAGGTACATTAACTAGTTGAAGTGAGTTTTTGTGACAATTAGGTTTATGTGTCAAGGGGCTAGGGGATTTCTACACATTTAAATATGAAACAATGACATACAGATGAAATATAAACCTCATGCAGGTTAATTCTGAGTCTACCACCCATCCCTACCTGCTTTTCCATTTTAATTCTAGGGGCAAGTTGGCTTTTCCCCACAGCAGGGACAGGGGAGGGACCCAGGATTCCCGAATCCCAGTTATACCCACCTGTTGTTCCAGGGAGGTTGGTGGTTTCTGGTCTTAAAGAAGTAGTAGAAGGGACTGTGGGTACCTCTGAGGTGCCCTCTGCAGGAACAGCAGGGCTGGTGCCTGGGTTTACCATGACTGTATCAGAGGTGTCCACAGACTCCACTCCTGTTGAGTTCCCTATTGTGTCTGCAACTGAAACCCCCTCATCTGTGTTATTGGTTGGTGCTACAGGTGGCATTTCCCCAGCAGTGGTGCCTGGGGACCCTTCAGCTGGCACTTCTCCAACTGTGGTCCCTGGGACCCGTACAGTTTGTGCTTCCCTAGTAGTGGTACCAGGGGTCACTACAGTTAGTACCTCTGTGGCTGTGGTACTAGAGGCCACTGTAGTTGGTATCTCCCCAGCTGTGGTACCAGGGGCCTCTGAAGTTGCCATCCCTCTAGCTGTGGTGCCCAAAGGCTGGGTGCTTGGGGGATCAGTGCCTGGAGCAGGAGAGGTTCTGCAGGAGGCTAGGGGAATGGCAGCCTCCAAGACCACCTGGGCAGTGACTGGGCCTGGCACCTGGTACGTGTGAGTGACAGTGGGTACCCGGGAGATGAGGGTCCCACTGCCATCTCCAAAATTCCAAGTGTAGGACAGGTCAGCCTGGGACAGGTAACTGCTAGGATCGTGGAGCTGAAGGCTGAAGATCAAGGGCTGGTTCCTCAGAAAGTGCCTCTCTCCCCCATCCAAGGCCTGAAGCTGTGACACACTCACAGAGAAGGGAACCTGGTCTGGGAGTGGGATCAGAAAGGAGAAAATGAAGGGCTAAAGACTTCCCTGACTCTTCCTCCTATCCCTGCACTCTCTGGACCTGGACAGCTGGAATTATGGGAGACTCCATTTCCAAGACTATTTCATTGATTGATTCTTCACTAGCCCTTTACCCCTATAATCATGCAAATTCCCTGACTCAGTCCCCACAGAACACTTCTCTAACCCCTTCCCAGTGCCTTTCAGACCCAATCCCTTCCTAGATTTCTTATCTATTTTTGCCACATCCCTGATTCTATTCTTTGCTCCTACCAGTGAGGGTGAAGGCAGACACGGCTCTGGCAATGGGCACGTAACTCCGAGGTCCTCGGTGATGATAAACTGTCACCTCCATGGTATGGGGACCTATAGCGACTCCAAGTGTCTCAATGCTCAGTTTGGACACTGGGCCTCCCATAACTTGCCAATATTTCCCTGTGGTTAAGGCAGAGAAGAAGATTACGGACTGTCAGGCATGTGGTCCAGAGAGGACAGAGGTACATACTGAAGTGGGGTCAAAGGACAAGATTAGAAATGTCAAGAGAGAGCAAAAGCTAGTACTGGCAGGATGTTCAAATGAATACAAAGTGGGTGTGAATGAAAAAATAAAGACCCAAGATACAGAACCATGGGCGGGAGGAATCCCAGTATTGAAAGAGCAGAATAGGGTCCAAGGGAAAGGAGGACAGGACTAAGATGATCCCAGAGGTGAACAGAGTCCCTAACAATAAGGGCAAGGAATTGGAAGGTATTGGAAGGTATATCAGAGAAGATAGTTTCTTACCCCAAGTCTTCCAGACATAGATGAAGTTCCTATGAGGTCCAGCCTCAGATGGGCAGGGTTGCCCATCAGGAAAGACACAGGCAGCATCAGAACCTTGAGGATAAACAGGTTGTCCACCCCATACCTGGCTCCCTGAAAGAAATAAGGTCATATTTGAACTTTAATGTCTTCTTTACCCCAATCCCAATCACTAACCAAGAAGGAGGTTATACGCATTGACTGAGTAAAGTGAAGCCAGTGGCTCAGTGGGGCAGCATTCTAGAAACATGTATTTTATTAAATCTGTGAGGATTTTAAGGGGAGTACACAGAAAGGATATACTCAGGAACAAAGAGAGGTCCCTTACCATTGATTGTACTGTTGCTGGCCCAGATAATATGCCCATTGGGCAAGACCTGCTGGCTTGGGGGGAAGTGCAGGATGATAGAGAAGGAAACATGGGCACCAGTCAGAGTTGGAGCATCATTATTGACCTCCAGGGTCACCTGGCCTCCTGGATAAGAAAAGAGCATTAACTGGGGATCCTGACCCCTGCAAGCCCCTTTTTATTTTATGGTTTATCTTCTAATCCCACTTCCAACTCTGCTCCTCTTTTCACCATTTTCCTAATTCCACCCTTCCCTACCTGTCCCAAGTGCTGTTTCTCACCTTTCCAGCAGTCAGAGCCCTGAATTCCAGCCTCCATCCATTCTGGATACAGCTTTGAGTCCCACATATCAGTTTGGGGCTGATTCCTGAGACCTTCCCAGCCTGTTTTACTTGGCTCTAAAAAGAACAAATCACAGTGCCAACTCTGGAGTCAGGAGGACCCTCGTTTGGTTCCGGCCTCAGACACTTAACACCCACACAAAAAAACTAGCCGTGTAACCTTGGGCAAGTTACTTAACCCCAATTGCCCTCCAAAAGGCAAAAAAACACAAAGAATAAATCACAAGAAACAGTTAGTAATCTTCCCACTTAGGGGACATGTAGCAGCAGCCACAGTAGTTATACTTATTATTTATATATCTATATTTTGTTTGGACTTGTGATTTCATTAGTATGGAAACATCATATATTGGTATAGCTCTGTAATTCATATTTGAATAAGAAAACACTTTTTCTTACCTGGGACACTAAGAAATTAATTAACTAGCCCATGGTCACATAGCTAGTATGTGTCAGAAAAAGGAATTGAACCCATTTTCCTGATTCTAAGATCAGCCCCTATCCATGCCTTACTGCTTTCATGGATGAATGCCTTTTCATAATAGATTAGAAAGAACACTGTGAGGGATGGGGCAGAGTATTAAGAAGGTGATCCTCTAAGTTAGTAAAAATGGGAAATCTTAGAAGGGTCTAGAAAAGGGCTAGGAGACAGAAAGAGAAGATAACTAGGAGAATATATGCTATAGAGTAGAATTCTGAAGAAACAGTAGAGCCCTTGGTTGGATCAATATGATGGGGGCCTCAATGCTCTGTTCTAAATCTCTAGTGGAGAACAAAGTTATCAGGGCTGAAATTGCTACAGATGGATGAGCTCAGTGATTTCCATCTTGTTGCAAGTGGATATATTACAATGGGTCAAACAGACCTTTTAGAGATTGAATAAATATTCAATGGGCCTGGGTTTAAATCCTACCTCTGATACTACCTGTGTGATCTTAGACCTCAGTTTCCTCATCTGAAAAATGAGGAGGTTGGACTGGACTGACTCTAGGTTCTCTTTCAGTTCTAAAGCTATACTCCTATGAAATAATGTTGTTTGAATTTACGTATCACTATATTCCAGCTGTATATAGATGCTGTTACTCTTAAAATACAAATTTATTTTAAAATATTACTGAATTCATAGGAACTTTTTTTTCCCCTCAGTCAATGGATACTAATAGTACAGCTGCTATCAGGTGAGGGGGTTGTGAAATGGTCTTGATGTTTAAAAAGAAAGAAGGAAGGACAAAGAAGGAAAGAAAGGAAGGAAGGAAGGAAGGAAGAAAGGAAGGAAGGAAGGAAGAAAGAAAGGAAGAAAAGAAATCTATCAGACAAAATATTCATACCCTTTGATCCAGAGATTACACTATTAGGCATATTTATCACAGAGGTCACTGAAAAAAAAAAGAAAGATCTCATATTCACCAAACACTTCTAGCAGCACACTTTGTGGTGGTGAAGAACTGAAACAAAGCATGTATCTACCAACTGGAGAATGATTAAATAAACTGTAAGTGTAATAGATGAAATGGGGAATATTACTGTGTTTTAAGAAATGATGCAAAGAAAGATGGAAAGACTTATATAAACTAATGCAGATGGGGAGCAGTTAGGTGACGCAGGCGCAGAGTGTAGAGCACCGGCCCTGAAGTCAGGAGGACCTGAGTTCAATTCCAGACTCATACACTTAACACTTACTAGCTGTGTGACCTTGGACAAGTCACTTAACACCAATTGCCCTGCCCTCCCCCTCCAAAAAAAAAAGAAAAAAAACTAAAGCAGAATGAGTTAATCAGAGCCAAGAAAACAATATATGTAATGACTACAATGTAAATGAGAAGAACGATCACAAATGAGTGTTTCAAAATTACAAAGATCAAGCATGGCCCTAAAGAAGAAATAGAAGAAGACATCTTCCCCTACTCCTTTGTAGAGGTGTGGGAGTCCACAGGTGTAGAACATTGCATATATTGTGAGATTTTACAAATATGATATGTACATGTCAGTTGTGCTCATTTTTCCTCTTCTTTTTTCATGAAAAAATTCTTTGTTATATGGTATGGATCTGCGGAAGGGGGAGGAATACAGCGGGGAGTTTGTGATGAAAAACAATAAAAAAAATATTAATAATAATAATGCTAAAAAAAGATAAAGAATTTCTGGATTAGACATTAGGGGAGACGGGTTTCCTGACTTTCCAAGATTCAGAGGGACAGCAGGGGCAAGAAAAGGGCTTTAAGGACCTAAATTAGAGGTTGAGAGAAGGAACCTAGAATAATCTTACTATCTCATTGTTAGGATAGAAGGAATAATAAGATCTCCCCTTCTCCTTTCTCCTCCCCACTCTCCTCCCTTACTGTAGCTTCTGATATTCCAGACCAACCCCCCTTCCCAGTCACGAGGTCCCAATCCCCCAGCAGATCCTTTTCATGTGATTCTCAGCTGAGACCCCCATGCCTCCCTAGCCCTAGCCCTAGCCCCAGAATAGCAGACAAGGACAATAGGCCTCCTTCTCACACCCAAAGGAATAGAGGGTTCCTCTTTAACCTTTTGATCTCATACATTTCCTTCTTTTCCCAGAGAACTGCCTCCTTCACATTCATGCCCCTAAAGTGCCAGGTACCAGAAGAGGCAGGAACAATTGGTATACCAACTTTAGGAATAGTCTATTTCACCTTCAAAAACTCTGATTTGATCTATTTCATTCCCTTTGAAGTCTTAAAACTTAAGCAACAAGCACTCCAAAATTCCTCCCATCTTCAAGAGGTGCTTCAGTTCAACTTTCCCATATTTCTAGAGGGGAAGGGATGTTGAGTCTAAATATTCAAGAATACATGGGGGAAGGGGGTCAAAAGTTGCCTAGGGAATTGACTAGGAGTGCTGTTATCCTCAAGATTATAGGCAAGCTAAACCTAGGAGATAGTCCCAGTTCAAACTACCCATTCCCTCCCAGCCTCCCCTCCTTCTCATACTCACCATCAGCAGCTATTGTAGTCAACAGGATACAGGTCATGGCCGTATTATAAAACCAGATCATCTGTCCTAGTCTCATTCTTTCTGTCAGTTGAACAACCATAGCACAGAGGCTGGTGCTAGCTCCTATATAAGAAAAGGGTACTACTCATTTGCATAGCCCTGCCTATCTTCTCCTCCCTTCAAAATTCCCAGTGAAGAAAGGAAGAATTGAAGAGAGGTGAATGGGACTGACAGTGGTATGATTTAGGAAAAAGAACACTGCACTAGGTGGCAGAAAATGTGGGTTCTGTTTCTATTCCTGCTCCTACCAATTATTGGTTATATGACTATAACCTCTCTGGACCTCAATTTCCCATCAGCAAAACAGGGAATGTATGGAAAATGCTTTGAAAACCCTTCTTTTCCCTACTTCAAAACCTGCTGGATGTTTTGAGCCCCACCAGGTGATTAGAAGAGATTGAAAGACAAGGGTAGTGGAGAGAGCATTGGATTTGTAGTGTGTGTGTGTGTGGGGGAAGATATTAGAGTTCTGGCTCAGACACTTACTTGCTGTGTAACCCTTCACAAGCCACCTGGGTTCTCTGACCCTCAGATTCTTCATCCATACCTACCAAACAGGGTTTGGTATGAGATAGTGAGTATAAAGTATTGTATCAACACCATCTATTTACACCATCACAGGGAAAACCAAGGATGAAAAGCTTTTTGTATATTTTGAGTGCTATATAAATATTCGTCATGAGGCTAGTACTAATATAATTATTCTAATAACTCACAGTTATTTAGGGCTTTAAAGTCTGAAGACAAAAGGGGATTTGAACTTAGGGATTTAAATTCTGATGACAAATACAGGAAGTTGTGCCCCCTTGCCTCCATTATTGTTATAATAGAAATATAGTTATATACAGTGGTATGCTGGTAAATGCTTAACAACCAGCTCTCTAAAAAAAAAACAAGCTATGAATGACATACTTTTAAGTTTTCATTTTCTTAAATGTAGACAATCAACAAAATACTTCATTAAGCCCCGGTTGGTAGCATTTGCTGATTTCTTAAATGTAAATTCTCACACTGAAAATTTAACAATTAACTCTCACGAACTGGCTCCAGCACACCCTTGGATATCTCTTGAACTCAGAAATATAGTTCTCTGTGTTCAAGGTCATTCTTCTCTGTTCAGGACTCCCTTGGAAGAAGGGAAAATGAAAAAAAAATTTTTGACTCCGAGTCAGAAGAGACTTGAGTTCAAATTCTACCTCTGACACTTACTAGGCCCAGCACAGTGCGTGCCTCTGGGGCATATAGTATGTGCTTAATAAATAGTCACTTAACTGAGCCTCAGTTTCCTCAGCTGTAAAATGGGGATGATAACCAACACAACCTACCTGACCGTTGTTGTGGGGTTTAGATGAAATAATATGTTTAACAGTGGTAGAGATATGCTTCTTCAGTATATGGGTGAAAAACGCTTTGTAAACTTTAAAGCATTTATATAAATGACAAATATTATTCTATTCCTTTGATCAGAATTTGTAGGAAAAAGGTTGAACAAGAGACTTAGAATCTCTCCAGACACAAGCTACAAAGGGCAGGGGATATGGATTCAAGAGAGGTACATAGCTACAGAAAATGGGAGATTACCTACAATAGGTGAATAATTATTGGACATAGACAAGAGGGATCACCAAAATAGTCTTTCAAGTAAGAGAAGTTGACCTAGGTAAAGAATTGGCAGAGTGGAGAAAAGGGATGGGGCGTTAGAGTATTTTACTGGAGCCTGTAGGACAGGACAGGGTTCTCAGCCCCACCCCCGTGATGACGTAAACCAATAAGACACTCTGGGGGCGGAGCGAGTGAAACGCGGGAAGCTGGGGCGGGGCTTCTGGAGGAGGCCGGGCGCGGGAGGGGGGGAGGCGGCAACATTGTTGCAAGTTGAAGAAACTGACTGACAAGGGGCAAAGGATACACTGCGTTCCATCCGGGCTCGGGCCACCGCGCCGGCCCCCTGCCCCCTAACTCTGTTCCTAGAGCCAGGCTCCTCTTCTCACGATTCCCACCCGTTCCCAAGTTCCCACTCCTGGGCCGTGCCGGCCCCGCTCCCCGGCTCTCCATGGATAATTTCCAAAAGGTGGAGAAGATCGGAGAGGGCACTTACGGGGTGGTGTATAAGGCGAAGAACAAGGTGACTGGTGAAGTGGTAGCTCTCAAGAAAATCCGTCTGGACACGTGAGTGGCCCCCTCCTACCCTCCACCTCACCTCCTCGAGGGTTCCTGGAATGTCCCCATCCTAAATAGGGGTCGGCGGGACCGGAAGATGGAGGGGCAATTTCTTTTGGAGTGGGGTTCTGGGTTTTGGGGGGGACCGGGTAGCGTGGCTTCCTGGGTGGTGTGTTGGGAGGGGTCTCAGCCCCAGTTGAAGGAAGCTTAGAATGTGGAAAGCCCCTTCCTAAAATTGCCTGTGACAATGCCCCAAATGTGTAGGGATTAATTCAAGGAGAGGGAGAAAACCTCCAGAATGGCATGTGGGACCCAATGGAGTTGGATTTTGTAGGAAGTAAAGAGGAAGAGGGGTGGCAGAGAGACCCCAACTGGTGGGAAGCAGCTGCCAACAGGTCTTTCCCCTCTTCCCTACCTTAGAATTCTCCCTGTTCTTTCAAAAGAATGGCAGTTAAACCTTCACTGGCCTACTGGGGGAGGTTAGGATCACCCCCTCAAACCTTTTCCCCATTGCCCGAACTTGCCTCAGTTTCCCACAGTGTAAGAGAGTTAGATAGAGGCCTCACTTCCTAGCACCTTATTGTACTCTGGTGGGAGGGAGGAAATGGTGGCTTTTATGTGTCCAAAAGCCACTCCCTGGCCTGTGAGCCCCACCCTGCATGGGCAGGAGTAGTTTGTAGGTTTGCATTCTCTTTAGTCTCTTCCCCACCTTCTTTTCAGAGATGCTTGGAAGGGCCTCGGTTAGCAAATGGGATCTAATTAGGGAGATTGGGCTCTGGGGAGGGACCTTCTTGCTAAACTCCCATCTCTGCTCCCCCATCCTCTCCAAGTGAGACAGAGGGCGTCCCCAGTACTGCCATTCGAGAGATCTCTCTACTCAAGGAACTTAATCACCCCAACATTGTCAAGTAAGTATGTCTTTGAGGAGGCTCTGATATGTTGATGTGTTCATCTCCACAGAATGGGCCACTGATTCCCCCATCTCTTCTCATAGTAATATAAAACTGTTTTTAGCACATCAGTATCAATGATCCCTTTTCCTCCCCCCCCCCCACTTTGGTCACCCTGACCTCTCTTCTATAGGCTGCTGGATGTTATCCATACAGAAAACAAACTCTACCTGGTTTTTGAATTTCTGCATCAGGATCTCAAGAAGTTCATGGATGCATCTGCACTCACAGGCATCCCTTTGCCCCTCATTAAGGTAACTTGCCTTTTCCTCTTCTGGCCTTTGAGTCTTTCTCTCTCTCTCTCTTTTTAACAATAACAACCTGAATATATGTCCCCATATTCCTTGTGTTCAGGGCAAATAGGGGATTCTACCTTCAGTAATGGGTTTAAAACACAAAGTATTTTACAGGTAATTCAGGTTCCTCTCCCCCCCCCCCATCTCATTTGTGCTTTATTTTGTAGGCCATTAATTAGGGCTGGGGTAGGCTCAGCTGGGCTAGGCTAGGCTAGGGTAGGCTGGGCTGGGCTGGGCTGGGCTGGGCTGGGCTGAGGAACCAAAAAAGTTGCAACTACACTGAGTCAACTCCTTATTAACTGCTCAAGTAGATGGTGGTGGGAGAGTTTTAGAGGAGGTAGACCAGCTCATTTAGCTGAAAGTCTGTAGTTTATTCATCCCATCTTCTGACATGAAAGCATCATGAGTGCCTTCTTGGGAGGGACAATGGCTGCATTTGAAGGATTGGGCTTTGGATTCCTCCTAGGAAGCTATTTTCAGTGTATCAGTTAAAAAAACAAACAAACCATTTCATTGAACATCAACTGTGTACAAGGCACCATAAGGAAGGAGAGCTGAATCCTCTCATGCTATTCTTTCTTCTTCCATATTCTTCTCTTGCCAGAGCTACCTGTTTCAGCTTCTCCAGGGTCTAGCCTTCTGCCACTCTCACAGAGTCCTCCATCGAGACCTCAAACCACAGAACCTTCTCATCAATGCTGAAGGCTCCATCAAGCTGGCTGACTTTGGACTAGCCAGGGCCTTTGGAGTACCTGTTCGTACCTACACCCATGAGGTAAGAGCCCCATCCCCTGTGTTCCCCTCTGATGATCTTCTTTTATGTACTTCTCAGGAGTCATTATATGCCCTTTACTAAGTCACTAAAATTTACTTAGAACCTACTATTTTCTTGACACTATGCTGGGGATAGAAACATGCAACAGCCTCTGCCCTCAAGGAGTTTACATTTTATTGAGGGAGACAACATGTACATAAAGAAATATATAGAAAATAAATAAGAGGTAATTTTTTTGAGGGGGAAGGACACTAGTAGGTGGGAAGATCAGGAAAGGTTTTTGTCACTTCAGTAGAGTTTTGAAGGAAACAAAGGAGGATTCCAAGAGGTGGAGGTGAGTGGGAGGGCATTCCCTACATGGGGGACAGGTATTGCAAAGATCATATGTCATGTGTTAAGAACAGTATGAAGGCAAATACAGGAAATAATTTTAATAAGATTAGAGGTAATAAGGTAAGCTGGGACCAGGTGTAGAGGGCTTTAAAAGCAAAACAGAAGAGATCATATGTGATCCAGAGTTAGTAAGTAGCCACTGCAGTCTGAATAGGAGAGCATACTGTAGATTATCTCATTCGAGGGAAGAAAGGTCCCACAGCTGTCAGAGGTAGGTGCCTATTATCCTAATTTTACATCTGAGGAAACTGAGGCAAACAAAGGTCAAATAACTTGTCCAGTGTCATATAGCCAGTAAGCATCTGAGGATGGATTTGAACTCAGGTCTTCTTCTCGACTGAAGGCCTAAGCACCCACTGTGCCACCAGCACACTTATGTCTAAAGTGACATAGTAAGACTTGGGCTTTAGCAACCATATAGGGAATGGATTTGAATGAAAAGGGACTTGAGGCAGGGAGACCAAGGAGGAGGCTATTTCAATAGTATTGGCAAAAAAGTTTATGGGGACCTGAACTGAAGTGGTGGCTAAGTGGAGGGATGGGAGAGATACTGTAGATTTGGCAGTAATAAGAGGTGACAACTGATCAAATATGGGGGGTGAGAGTGAGAAGGGAAGGGTGATGTTGAGGTTGTAAGTATGGGTTATTGGAAGGAAGGAGATAGAAATAGTTTGGGGAGGAGCTAAATTTGGGGGATTTGGAGATGGCCTCTATAAAATGGAAAATCAAATGGAAAATGTTGGTGGACCATAAAGTAGAATATAGAAGTCATCTATTATCATGTTGTATAGTATGCTAGAGCATATTATAATGGACACTAATAATAATTATTGTCTGACACTTCAGGAAGGTCTCAGGATTTAGTCTCATTGCTTGTGGAATCAGATTAACCAGAGGCAAAACTGGGATAGTTGGATAGAAGCACATAAAACAAATTGCACGGCAAGGATAAGGACCAAGTGTTAGGCTGACTTGAGGTTGGAAAAGATTATTAGGGGGAAATCAGTGGGAGGGACAAGCTGGAAAGAGGAAAAGCTCTTCTAAAGTTTGGAGTTTTTAGAGAATGGTGTCTTTAGGCTTGGATTTCCCTACTATTTAAACATTGCCAATCTTCCCATTCTATTCAGGTGGTGACCCTGTGGTATCGAGCCCCAGAAATTCTCTTGGGTTGTAAATACTACTCAACAGCTGTAGATATATGGAGCCTGGGTTGTATCTTTGCAGAGATGGTATGTCGAAGACCTGACCCCCAGTCCTCACCAATCCCCTACCTTCCCACTCCCTCCACCACACACATACATCCCCTTCTCCCTCATGGCATGAGAACACTTAAGAACTGCCACACTGGTTGAGACCTCTGCTCCATCCATCCCTGCATTAGTTTCTGATGGCAAGGGAAGTATTTGGAAGTGGGAGGGGCGGGTGGGTATGCTTTTCTTCCCTGATAGTGACAGGCAGGATAGTCCCCTGACCAAAGCCTCATTTCTTTGGCTTTAGTCCTGTCATCATTCATTTACAGAGAAACCTATTTTTCTAGCTATTTCATGCTCTCTAAAAGTTTACTACCTGCTATGGGAAGTAGTATTTCCTGTACTGAGCCAAAAGTTTCCTCCTTCAGCTTCTTAGGGTACCACTCCTGGTTCTAATAGCACAGAGTTTAAGGAGCTTTATACTGTTTTTTATTTTGTAGACTTTGAGCATATGCTCTCAACTTTTGACTTTACCAATAGAAGATTCTTAATATTTTTAGTCATGTGGGAGCCCCTCCCCCATCCCCTTGATTCTTAAATTATTCTTCTGAATCTTCTCCAGTTTCAATGATAATCTCTCTTGAGGTGCAGTGACCCTGTATTCCAGGTACAGATGTACCATGATTTTGGACCAGGGTAGGATTAATGTTTTCTCTTTTGTTGCCACTACCTTCCCTGACAACTCCTAGCCTTTTGTAGGCCTTTTTGGCGCAAGCAACACATTGGCCCAGTCTCTTCAAATCAGCAACAAATATTTATTGAGAGCTTTATTCCCAGGTCTCTTTCCTGGACCTTGAAGGTCAATTGATCCAATCCCCCTCATTTTATAGATGAGAAAACAGCTAAGGGCTCAGAACCCATCATCTTAAAAATATAGTATGGGTTATTTGTCCCTTAATGCATTACCTTACACTTGCCCATATTCCTGTTTCAATCAATCAACAAGGATTTATTAAGCACCTACTGTGTGCCCAGCACTGTGCTAGGTGCTGTGGGGGATAACAGAAGAAGTGGAAGACACAGTCCCTGCCCTCTGTACTCCTATCTAGAAGTGGCTGCATCACAAGGAGGGGGGATGACTTCAGTGCCCACCCCACACCCCGTGAGTGGCTTGGGATCCCCTTGCTGCACATCAGTGGCCCCCACTCACCCCTCCCCAACCCCCCCACCCCAGCCTAGGGGGATCTGAAAAGCCATGGTTGGGGGAGGGAAGGAGGAGGTGTGGAGATAATAAAGGGGCTTTATTGTCTCAGGCTCAAGTGTGACTGACCCCGTGAAGGGCCCTGGGGGGAGTCATGGGGTCCCATTGACCTTTCACTGCCTGTGGGAACTTCTACTCTATGTGTAGGGAGGGGTTCACCTACGTCACCCCTGTCCCCCTCTTCTACTTTCTAGATTACCCGTAGGGCTTTATTCCCTGGAGACTCTGAAATTGACCAGCTGTTCAGGATCTTTCGGACACTGGGGACACCAGATGAGGTAGCTTGGCCAGGAGTGACCTCCATGCCGGATTATAAACCCAGCTTCCCCAAGTGGGCACGACAGGATTTCAGTAAGGTGGTGCCTCCGCTAGATGAAGATGGACGGAGCTTGCTATCGGTAAGCTAGGAAGGAGGGTACCTCCCAATCCCAGAATGTATCCTCCCCCACCCCCAACCCAACCCACACTGCCTCATCTGGAGAGTCAGGAAGAGGTCAGGTCCCTTGGACTCAAAGGTCTTACAATTTCCTAAAGAAGAGGCTTCTGTGCCTCATCTTTCTATGGTAGTTTCTGGGGTTGCCCAGCAAAGCTTTTAAGGAATAGAGGTTGAAGCTGAGTCATATGGTATAATGAATTGCAAAAATGGCCCATTTGTATAAAGGATGGAAGGTGGGTGGGATGGTATTTTAGTAGCTTGTCCCTCACCCCTCCACACATAGAAATCGATCTTAATAATAATTTCCTTTTTTTCCTCCAGCAAATGCTGCACTATGACCCTAACAAGCGTGTTTCAGCCAAGGCAGCTCTAACTCATCCCTTCTTCCTGGATGTTACTAAGCCTGTACCCCACTTGCGACTCTGAGCCATGCTGTGCCCCTACCCCCCCCAATCCTATCCTCACCTTCTAGGGTAGACCAGCCCTGGCCTGGCTTCAGGGCTGTTTGAACTTAGATAAGGGTCGGGGAGAGCCAATTTGGCTGCCCCAAACTCTCAACTTACCTTCTCACTTTTCCCCACTCTACCTATTTTTGGGATAGCTGGGGATTGGGAGGGGTAGGAAATGAAAGGGAGATTCAGTATTCAATGCACTTAAGCCAACATCTGCCTTCCACTGCCCCCTTCTAGGGCATGAGCAGTGAGACAGACCCTGAAGCCTCAGCTCCTGATCTATGCTGAAGGGGATGGACAAAAGACAGGACCTCAGGGCTCCCCACTGTCTGACAAACCACCCCCTACCTAGGACTTCTGTCTGGTGATGATTGTCTCCTGAGTTTGGGAGTGACACATAGGATTTTCAGCATACCCCTCCCATCCTCCTGCTGCTACTGTTTATATAGGACCTACTATAAGCAGAGGGCTAGGTGGGAAGCTTTGAAAGAACATTCCACAAAGGCCCCTTTTAAATAATTGTGTATTTTTTTTTTTTGGTGTGTGTGTATGTGTGTGCTTTTCCTTGTGAATTTTTTAAAAAGAAAATTAGATAAAACCAGATTTTGTACCCCAGAATGCTCATCTTCCCTCACAGGCTGGAGGAATAAAAAACCCAGTCCCAGTAAGTGCTGCCACAGAACTAATTAGCCCCAGCTCCCTTGTCTGCCACCCCTCTGTCCATTTGGCAGAAACTGAACTTGGGATGAAGGACAGGAACAAAGGGAGAAGGGAAGGAGAATTGTTCTTCATTCTGATCCATGACTACTGCACTGCTGCCTTAGAAGGGTGGGAGGTGTTTGATTTTTCCATCCTTTTTGGAATTGGCCTCTAGTTTCTTTCAGTTAACTATTGAGCATTTCTGCCTCCTGTTCTCCAATGAAGGAAACTAAAAACTGGGGCCAGGGGTTAGGGTTAAAAGTAATTTTGAGAATGCCTGACACTTTTCAAAGGGAAGGTTGTGACTGGGCAATGGGAATGCCAGAGAATATTTGTTTAAAAGAAGGAAGGACAATACTATTTATATTCCAGGTTGTACTAGTTTTTTTTTTGTTTGTGTTGTTTTTTTTTAATCGGGGAGGAATTTTGCTGCCATGTGCACCTTTAGGGTTTTGTAAGGGAAATCTTAAAAATTTTTGTCTTCCTATGGTCTTATGTGTCCTCATTCCCTACCCCCCACAACCAATCCCTGTTAATGTTATTTGTAATTTAGTTTGTAATTCATTAAAACAAAGTTCCTAGTTTTATAGCCTGCTTCTTTCGTCCTGGGGATTCGGGGAAATGGAGGGGCAGAGTCTAGTGATGGGTGAGGTCTTGGGTTTTCCTCTTAACAGACCTCGGCAGGGGCTGGACCTCCGACATAAATGACCGGAGTCACGCTGCGCCAGAGAGAAGCTCTGGAAGCTGGCGGGAGGAAGCCGGAACGGGGCGCAGTTCTTCCCGCCTTGCCCCGCCTGCTGTAAGTTGGGTCACACACACCATGGAGTCCGGCCCCTCCGACCCGCAGATATACTGCACCTGTAACTCCCTACCCTTTAAGCCCCAGGATGACCCCTCTCCACATTGGGGACCCGTCAAATGGCAGGTATCAAGCAAGAGGTCATGACCTTTGCCTCGACCCCCGGAAGTGAACGTTCCCTCTATCTTCATTCCCCTCCCCCTTCCCCTGTCTAATCCAGTGAGAGGATACTTCTAGGTAAGAAATACCTAGTGTTGATCTGCAAATTTCTCTCGGGAGGTACTACCTGGTATCAACCCCAAACTTGGGGGTCGAAGGTTAACATAAGGCTTCCTTTTTTGCCCCGCCTCGTTTGCCAATCAAACTCTAATTCGCGATACGATTGGTTAATTCTCTGCCATGCTCCTCCCCCCATTGCTCACCTGATTAGATGTTTATGAGTCTAAAGGAGGAGGTGGGGGTTCGTTGGGTGTCGGGATTCCATTGGTCGCTACAGACGTCTGTTAACAGCGCACCGCCCCCTACCTCGGAAACTTCAGTCTTTAATGGCTGCTCATTTGCATGGCGCTTCGTTGTCTATTGGTTGCGTGCTTCGTCCGTCAGGTCTCTCCCTCTTATCCGTTAGCGACAATGCCGGAAGAACCCACCTCCCCAAAGACGATTGGCGAATGTGTCGACGTAAGCCCCACCTCCGGCGGTGGGTGGGGGAAGCTGCTATTGGTCGAGGCCGCCGCCCCAGGGTGAGGAGAAGGAGGAGGAGAAGGGTTTGGTTGACTTGCAGCTGTTTGTCTGTTCGACACAGGCTCGGGCCCGATTGGGTAGACGGAGGCTTAGGTACTGGGGCTGGTGGAGCCGGAGGGGCTGGGGCGGAAGGAGGCGCCGGTGAACTGGGAAGGAGGGAGGCCCTTCTTTGCGGGTGGTAAGGGGACCGGGCTTCGGCGCCCTCTGGGGCCAGAGAGGGAGTGGGGATGAAGGGGGCAGGGATGGGCAGGCCTAACGGGGAGCTCTTGAGTCGGGGGACGGGCGGGAAGGGAGAGCGAAGTTGGTGGGTAGGGGTCTGGGATGTATTGGAAAAGATAAGAAGGCGGGCGGGGAGGTGACTGGACCTAGCTAGGCCTGCCTCTGGTCGGGGTGGGATGCAATAGGGTGGGCCTGGCGCATTCTGGAGGTGAGGGGTACGGGGGGGGGGGGGGGGGGGGTTGGGCCCTGCAGACTAAAGAGGATTGCTTGGGGCAGGGGTTGGCTTAATTGGCGGTGGCGAAGAGGGGGAGCTAGATCTAGGCCCTGGAGAAGAGGGGTTGGAGGAGTGGATGAAATAATCCCATTTGTAGGGCGCTGAGGTGGGGGTGGGTGGTGGAGGGGCCACACCTGACAGCCTGATGGGCTGCAGCGAGAGGTGAGGGGGTTATTGGAGCTGGACTGCAAGGGAGCCGCTTAATGGATGGGAATAAGGATGAATTGGGAGGATCCATGAAGGATTCTTAGGTGGGTGATACTGGAGTTAAGCTTAAGAGAAGATCCCAAAAGGAGATGGGGTGGAGTGACAGAACTTTAAGGGTAAGTTAATGGAGTTTAGCTGAGGGAGATTTGGACTCTGTGCAAAGAGTTAAGGTGAAAAGAAGTAAGCTTTATTTAAGCTTGAGGAATGGAGAAGTTGAGAAGCTTGACCCACGCTTTGGGAACAGTTAAGAAGCTTTTGGGAGGCTATGGGCTCCAGAGAGTAAGAAATTACTCATCTTGTCCACTTGTCCCAGTATCGGAGAGAGGGTAGTCAGAGATTTTTGATAGCCACACAGAGCAGAAGTAATAGAGACCAGTGTGGTATGATGTTTGTTTGTTTTTTCTGTTTGGTGACAGCCCCAAACTCAAGTCTCCTCTCCCCACTCCACACCAAGTACAGTTGAGAGGAGTGTTGACTTTATAATTTTTGTCTCCCTGAGAATTTCATTTGTGAGGGAGCTAGAAAGTTTGAGGAGAGTATGATTAACTTCAATCCCACCTAGCTGTATAATAAGGTAATGTTGGTGCTCTCCCCCTCCCCCTTGAGAAGTAGAGAATGGAAGAGATTGAATTGATCATTTTAGAAAGGTGCTTGGAGTCCTCACCAGTCAGAGTTAGATGAAACTTTTAATTGTGGGACTCTGGGCTTTCCTAGCTAATGATGGAGTTGGGTGGACCAAATTTTTTTCAGAGAAACTTGGATGAGGTTATTCTGGAGAGGATTTGGCTTAGAGTGGAAAAATTCTACTCAGGGATTTGATTTGTCAGTTCATAGCTACATGTCACTAATGGACTTGGTTTCTTTATTATTGGGAACTGGTATTGGATAGTGGCAGCATTTGTAGGGTTTGAATGAGAGGGCTGATAGGCTGTAGAGTCAGAGATGAGAAACCCTTTGTTATTCACCTCCAAGATCCCTACCTAGCAAAGCCCTAACTGTATTATTGACCTCCCAAGAGGTTAGTCTGTCTAGTACTGTTGAAGGTTGGAGGCCTATTGGTTTTCCCCTCTTGAGAATTTCTTCTTTTTTTAAAATTATTCTTGGTTTGTCTTTTGTTATCATACTTCCCCATCACTGTTTTACCCTGAAAAAGGAAAGAGATGTCTAAGCACCTCAGAACACATTGGTTCTCTCCCCAACTCCATCTCTCTCACTTAAAAGGCCATGTAGCCAAAGATAGTTTTGCCTACCCTTGATCCCCTGACTTCTGCCTTCTAACCCATTCCATATCCATCTTCCTTTTTTGTGTGCCTGTCTTAGTCCCTCTTCAGAAATTGATCATCACAGTTCTGTTTCCTTTTACCCTGTCCCTGTTGTCTCCTTAAGCAGATACTTTGTTCACTTTGCATTTGCAGCTGTTCAAGCGATAGCTTCTCTGCTAATGGTCCTATTGCCTGATATTCTAGGTATAATTTCCACATCAATACATCTTTCTGCAGATTGCAGTTAGGCAATTTAGGACATTTTTTCCCAACCAAATTGCCCAAATGCCTTTCTAATCTGGGAATGGCCACGATATATAGTTCTTTGCTTAGGAGAGATCTGTTCTCCAGTGAAAAATCCAAGACCTTTTATCTTCTAGTTTGGGGTCTCTGACAGCCATATGATCTTTAGGACTGCCAATTCCTTACTGAAATATATGGGTTCTCTCAAGTTTTAGACCCCTTTGTCTTTGTGTCCGTTTCACCAGTGACTTAGCAGGTCTTTGAGTCTCCCTGGCTCCACGACTGATCCACAGTACTACTTAAACCACATTTTTAGACAAAGTATTTTTTATTGCTTGTGAATTAAGCTTATTGGTATCAGGAAGCTTCTGGTCAGCATTAATGCTCAATTCCTTGTCTTTTCAGAGTTCCCACTCTCTCATCCACAGAACTAGCCCTATACAAAATTGTGAGGTAGACAAAGTTTCTTATGTGCCATTCTTCCTCATTTTTTATCACATAGTTGGTAGGTCCTTCCTCTACTCCCTCCCTCAGGTTTCCACTTTTGTGGACCAGTCCACAGGTTACCTACCACACAAGCAGTCATAGACTACAAGTTGGCAGGGACATGATGAGGTCATCTAGTTTAATTTGTACCTGAGTAGAAAGAAATCTTCTATGATGATACTTCAAAAGTGATTATCCTGTCTCAGCTTAAAGACCTCCAGTGATGGAGAAGTCACTGCTTTCAGAGGTCGTCCTGTCCATTTTTAGACATGTTAAATAAAAAGTATTTCTTTTTATTGAGTGAAAATTTGGTTTTCTCATCATTTTGGTTGGCCTGCTCCACCTTTCTTCCTACAATGTCTTGTGGAGACCTGAACCCAGTACTTCAGATTTGTTTCAACGAGGGCCAAGTACAACAGTGCTATTGCCTTCCTTACTTTGATCACAGGCAGCATTACCAGAAGCATAAAGATCCATTAGCTTTTTTGGCTACCATATTGACTCATATTGAACTTGCAGTCTTCTGAAACACCCAGATCTCATTCATATGAACTGTTCATGCTTTTCCCATCCTGTACAATTAAACCAGTGATTTCATTCAGATAGGGAACACCTAGTGAGGAAATTCCCTCTACTAATGCAGATCAGGTATTCAGCAGCTTAGACACTTAGAGAGTTGCACTGAGAAGGTTAGTGACAGTACTGAGGACCATACAGTTCTGTGTGTGTCTGAGGTTTGACTCGACCCCTGGGGGTCCTTATTTGAGGGTGGCTATTCTCGCTGCTATACTTGCTCAACTATAGGGATTTTAGGTTTACCTCTAGTAATTTTATTGCATTAAATCCAGCCTGTTGTTCTAGGCCTTTTTTATTCTTTCTTGGTTCTGTCATCCAAATAGATTTGTGTGATTTACACATTTGATAGTCATCTCATTTATACCTTTATCCAAGTCACAGAATTTGAAAGTTGTAAGGGACCTCAGCAGCTATCTAGTCCAACTCACATAGGAAAGGGATCCCTACTATAAAGGACCTGACAGGAGGCCCTGCAGCCTCTGCTTAGATGCCTCTGAGGGGTAAATACCACCTCTTAAAGACAGTTCATTCCACTTTTAGATAGCTGTAATTGTTAGAAAGTTTTTCCTGAAATCAAGCCTAAATTTACCTCTTTGTAACTTTCACATATTGTTTTCCATTCCATCCTCTTAGGCCATCAGGACAGGTTCCTCCACGTGATAGCTCTTAACATACTTAAAGATTCGACTTTCATGGTCTACCTTGAGCCATCTCTTCTCCAGGCTAAACATTTCCTAGTTCCTTCAGCTGATCCTCATATACTATGGACTCAAGGTCCTTTACCAGACTAGTTGGCCTTTGGACACTCCTCAGCTTATCAGTACCCTTAAACCATGGTACCCCAAACTGATGAACACAGTACTCCAAATGAAGCCTGTCAAGGGCATTAAAAATAATACTTCTTTCTGAGTGGGGAAGAATTTGATTCCATAGAAGTAATGGAACAAAATTTCATCTTAGGGGCTCAGAACTAATTCAGTTTTGTAATTCCTATTATATTTACATGTTTAGAAGGTCCTAAGAATCAGACATAGGGTAGGGGCAGTTAAATGTAGCCTAAGAGACTCAGAATCATGTTTTGGTCAACTGCTACACATTAAAAATAATAATATAACTCACTTTTATGTAGTGCTTTGCAAACACTTTCTTCACAACCACCCTTTGAGGTAGGTTGTATAAGTGTCATCTCCATTTTTGCAGATGAGGAAACTGAGTCTCAAAGAGGTTGAAAATGGAGCAGCCCTGTGGGAGGACAGATGCCATAATTCATTTGTTTAACATTTATTAAAGTCTTCATATACCACAACCCACTCCTCCTAACTCCTTCCCCCAGGATCTGAGAAAAGATGAGATCACAAGCATGACCAGTGACTGAACTGAGCAAAGGGCAGCCCAGGTGAGGAAGGGGTATAACTAATATTTGAGCCAAGTTGTGATTTCTGCCCAGAATTTTCTCTGAGTCCTTTCTGGCTGTAATATGACAGTAGTTGTATGAGACCTCTTCAGGGAATTGTAGTGGGGGTAACAACTCAGAACTTTCTGGCCATTCATGTAGTAACTAAGAATGTTTTCTTAACTTTCTGGGACCTTGTTATATTGGGGGTTTTTTTCCATTTAAAAAATAATTTAAAATTGTAGTCACCCTAGTACTGAAGTTAAGAAGACCACTTATTTGGTGAGATTAGGACATATGAGTTGTAGTAACGGGTGACAGGAAGCACAGTTAGCCCATGTGAGTTACTGTAATGCCTTGTGGGTCAGGTCCACAGCCCGGTGAAGGGGGTGAAGTTCTATCCAAGAGGGCTTCTGAGGTACTAGGCAATAAAATCGAAGTCTCTGATAGGAAAGAATCCATCTCATCAGCATTATTAACCTTCCTGCAAGAGAAGATTATGATGAATATGGAGGTGGAGGAGAGTAGAATTGATTCTGTTCTCCCCTCCCCAATCTTTCTAGGTTAGCATTGGAAGGTTTGCACCACCTTGAAGATAAGAGATAAGCATTCTACTTGTCTTTTGGGGCGATGTAGATGGGAGTAGAAGTGGCATGAATGCCATTTAAACCACTTTCTGATTAAATGACATGGAGCGTATCATCTCTTACCCACTAGATATGGTTGCCCTTCCCTGTTTCAGATTTGATAGGATATTTTTTTATAATAAGGTTGGTTTCAACAGTTCACAGGGAGAATTAGTCTGTTAATTTGCTCAATCATGGAACAGGTCTGTACCCAAGTTGGATTTGATGCTTCATATTTGTTCTTATAACTTAAGCTCTCTCGAGTTCAGTAACTCTGACTTCTTGGAGAGGCAGGATTGTGTTGTTGAAAAAGCATTTTACTGGGAGTTCCTTGAATTTAGTTTTCTCTCTGTCCCTGTATGATGTGGGCAAATCAATTGACATCTATTCCTTAGTTTTCTCATTTGTAAAATGAAGGGATTGTATTATATTACCTGATGTATTGGAAGGAGCCCTGACTTGAGTCAAAATCCCATGGCTAATACTTACAACCTATGTCACTTGGCCTTTTTAGCATTGAGTTATCTCATCAGAATGGACCTATACAACTTGCTGGCTCCTGAGGACCCTTCCAGCTCTAGATCTAGGGTCCTGTGATTGACAGGACTTTTTGTCCACTCTAATAATCTATCACCACTGTGAAGATGCTATTGCTTCTCCTCTATAAACTACTGGCTTTAGAGATACCAAGGTCACCAAGATGGGGGAAGGCCTAGATGGTAATATTCTGAATTAGTTGATTACAAGGAATGCATTGGTTTGGTGGCAAGGCCTTGTTTTATAAAACATATTAGAGGAGTCTACAGTGCAGTTAACTTTCAGAACTGGATTGGATCACCTTTGGGAAGCAACTGTTTGCCAGGGAGTTGAAACCTGCTGATGGGTGACAGACTTCTGGAGGTTGCAAACACATATGGGATGGTTGATAGGTAGAAGGGACACTTAAGGTGTAAAATTACTTTTGTCCTTGATGGACTAGCACACTAAGGATATGTTAGTTACAAGCCTCCTTTAATTGACTTGACTGATCAAGTTCCAGCCCTTCCTAGTTTTCCCTTGAAGTTGAGGGTCATTTCCAACCAAGAGTGCAGTGATTGTGACTTGGGTGTTTTACAGTCTTCATCTTCCTGTCTGTGGTGGTTAACCTGTATCTATTACTGTCTCCTACCTCCATTCCCCTTATTTTTTTCCCTAGGCCTAGAGTGATGTGACTGGCAGATGAGGACCTAGTTCAACTTGATGGGCCATGTTTTCCTATTTCAGAACAGTGGTGCTGTCTCTTAGCATAGAGCTCTCCTCAGTGTATCCATAGTGAGAGGAAGAAGGTTAAAGAGCTTCGAGGCAGAACATTCTAACAGATGCTGGGTGAGATACAAAATTTGGATAATACATACCTCAGCCTTGGGTGTATGATACAGCACATACAAATGATTATGATATAAAATAGTGCATAAATAAATATGAAATGTACAAATAGTTCTGTGCGAAGTTGGGCAGTCATGATAGGCTTCCTGTAGGGAGTAGAATTTGAATTGTACTTTAAAGGATGAGTAGGAAAGGTGAGTTCTCTATGAATAGAGAACTTGAGCAAAGGCAGAAAAGTATTAGACATGTACTGGGAACATTAGGCAGTTTGGATTGTTTGGATCCTAGTGTATACAGAGGGAAATAGTATGAGTTAAGGTAAGAAAAGTAACATGGTGCCAGATTGTACAAACTTTTTTGTCAGTTAAAGGAGTTTGAATTTGACTCATAGGCATTAGTGAGCAGAGGAGAGTAACCTAACCAGATTTATGGAGTATTCAGTTCTGTTCAACAAACAGTAGTGTCAGTTTTGTGAATGATAGATTATTGGGGGGGAGGGTAGAGCAGAGAATGGAGGTAGAAATACTTGTTAGGAGACTACTGTGGAGTGGGGTGTCTGTGGAATTAGAAAATCAAGGTTAGATGCAAGAGATACTTAGCTAGAATTGACAACAGTAGATAATTGACTGAAAAGTGAGGGAGGAAGAACAAAGTGAATAGTAAGGTTTCAAACATGAGAGAATGAGAGTGCTGTTAACAAAAATAGTAAAGTCAAAATAAGAAGCTAATTTTGGAGAAAAGATAAGCTATTTTTTTTTTGTTTAACACAAATTTTGGAATTACAAAGGGACATCAGCAGCCACCTTTAGTCTAACCTATACTTAAAAGAAATCCCCACTATAACATAGCTACAAGTAGTCATGCAACCTGTGGTTGATATGTCGATATGGGCTATAGTCTCCCATAGAAAATGGGAGACTAGAGCTCAGAAGAGCTCTATATAGAGCAGGGGTGAGGGACCTGTGGCCTCAAGGCAGAAGGTTCCCCACTCCTGGAGAGAGATTTTGGTTAATTATCTGCATAGAGTTGAGAGGAGAGAGTGTAGAGAAAGAAAAGAGGGTGGGGGACAGAGCCTTGGAAAATTCCCAACTTAAATTAAGTTTTGTGGGGTGGCTAGGTGGCGCAGTAAATAGAGCACCAGCCCTGGAGTCAGGAGGACCTGAGTTCAAATCCGACCTCAGACACTTAACACAAAAGCCTAGCCGTGTGACCTTGGGCAAGTCACTTAATCCCAATTGCCCTCTAAAAAAAAAGCAAAAAAAAATTAAATTTTGAAAGAAGATGAAGAAAAGATGAGCCTTATCTATAGTATAGCAATACTGATATTTTGTATCTGTCTTTCTATATCTTCTCCCGGCGCTCTATTCCATACCTTTTCTTCCCACCTCTGCTCCTTACCTTTCCCCTCTTAATGAGCTTCTCTTCCCATTTCCATGTAGTTTTGATGCTTTCATCCAAGTACTCTAGGTGTCTTCCAGAAGACCTATCCCTCTGTATCCTCCATAGGTCATTCACCCAGCAGACTAGACTGATGGAAAGTTTTCCTCTGGTTCTCAGCACTGAGGCTGTGCATTTTTATCCCCTCACTCTTGCTACTTACTACATGATGGGCCTCCTTCCTTCTCTAACTACATGGCTCTGATGGTGTTTTTTCCTTTTTAGACATAGTCTACTTATATCTTCCATAGATCTTTCCAATCCTTTTCAGGTCATCTGGAATTTTAATTCTTCTGAAATTCTGCTCTTCTGTGCTTTGTTGCCATATAGCATCATTGCTTCATTTAGCTATGGGTTGGAACAGATGACCTCTGAGCTTGCTTCCATCTTTGAGATTCTGTGACAAGGAGAATATTAGTACAGCTGACAGTTGAAAGCACTGCAAATGGATAGAGCACTAGCCCTGGAGTCAGGAGGATCTGTGTTAAAATCTGGCCTCAAACACTAAACATTTAACTAGCTTGTATGACCCTGGGCAAGTCACTTAATCCCAATTGTCTCAGAAAGAAAAGAAAAGAAAAAGCACTACAAAACTTCCCAAATAGAATCCAGTCCTCTTTCTTTTTTCTTTTTTTTTTGTTTTTGTTTTTGTTTTTGGAGGGGGCAGGTAGGGCAGTTGGGGTTAAGTGACTTGCCCAATAGTCACACAGCTATTAAGTGTTAAGTGTCTGAGGTCAGATTTGAATTCAGGTTATCCTGACTCCAGGGCTGGTGCTCTGTTCACTTCGCCACTTAGCCACCCCCAGTCCTCTTTCTTCTTTTTCACTGCTAGACCTAAGTTCATTGTTCATCAGTAGTCAGTGGGCTGCTGCTGCTGTCATGATCTGAGCAGTGAGAGTGTCGATGTCAAGGCTGATCTTTGATGGTCATGGATCTCACTGTTGTAGACTAGGCTTCACTGGAATAAATGGAGTATCATCCTCTCTTCCTAAAAACACATGAAGTGGATTGTTTCCTATTTCTCTTGAAACCCAAATCAGTTAAATGAAGGTTTTCCTTTTTAAAAAATTATACTCTCTTACACTTAGAGCCTTCCCATATTATAGTTGTGGAATTACTTTCCTTTTGCTCCTGCTTCAGCCTTCAGGAATACATAGAACTTACTGACATTTTTCGAGTATCATTGACTTTGGTAGAAAAAAAAAAGGTTCCTTACTGCTGCCATTGCTGTGCCATATCATTTCCCAAACCATTGTCTTGGTTCCAGGCTTAGTACTTGGGGGAGTTTACAAAATCCTGTTCTTCAGCCTAACTTAACCAGTTACTCTCAGGAAGACAGAGCATGGGTTTGGAGCCAATCTTGATTACTTAGCAGTATTCATCTAATACTTCCCAAGTACCTTCTATGGGAGATGAATATGATTGTTAAGAGAGAGATAAAATACTGAGTTTGGAAGACAGAGAATTCATTTCCCATTGGAGGAAATTAAGGAGAACTTCATTAAGGGGGAGGTCTACTTGTCCTTCACCCATGACATTCCATTTCTTGTCTCTATGTCCTTGCACAAATTATCCTATGTCTGGAATGCCCTCCCTCTTCATTAATACCTTAGAACCCAGAGCAACCTGCTTGAGAATTCAGCTCAAGTGTTACCTCTTTTGGGAATCCTCTCTCACTTTGTATATTTTTTGTATCTATTCCTTCTTCTCTCAATCCCTTGACTTCATTTCCTCTTATGTCCTCCTTTACTCCATTCTCTGGTGCAAACTTCCCACTATATGTAGCTTTGATTCTATCATCCCTTCCCATCTTCTCTTATAAAGTTGCCCCTACTATCTCATCTCCAGTCTCTCCCTATCTACTGTTTCCTTCCCAGAAACCTGAAGATATATTTAGGTCTCCTTGGTCTTTAAAAAGCCCTTACCATACCTGAAACCTAGCATCCTATTTCTCTTTCTTAGCCAAATTCCTTGAAAAAGCCATTCATACTTAGTGCCTCCATTTACTCTTCTCTCATTTTCATCTAAATTTTTTACATTTGGGCTTCAGTCTCATCACCCAACTGAAGTTGCTCTCCAACATTACCACAGATCTATTAATTGTCAAATTTAATGGCTTTTCTCAGTCTTCCCCCTTCCTGACCTCTCTTCAGCTTTTGACATTGTCGAGCACTCCTGGAGAGACTTCTCCTATCTTGAGTTTTCCCCCCTCAAATGCCATCCTTTCAAATGCCCTGTTACTGTTAAGGGTACTTACTGCCCTTCCAGTCACCCTGATTCATAGCTTCAGTCATTGGGTTTATAACCTTGACATTCCTCTTACCCTAAATATCCAGTCAATTGACAAGTCTTGTCATTTCTGTCTCCATAACATTTCTTGCATACATCCTCTTCTGTCTGTTCACATAGCCACCATCTTTGTTGAATCCCTTATCACTTCTTACCAGGACTATTACAGTAACTTAATTGGTCTCCCTTCCTCTATTCTCTCTCTCTCTCTCTCTCTCTCTCTCTCTCTCTCTCTCTCTCTCTCTCTCACACACACATACACACACACACACATTCTCTCTCTCTCTCCCTCTTCTTTCTCTCTGTTTCTCTCTCTCTCCCAGTCAGTCACCTACACAGGCACTAATGTAAATTTCTGCACACATTCCAACTCAGAAAACTTCAGTTGTTACTTCTAGGATCAAATATAAATTCTTATTGTTTAGCATTTAAAACACTTCACACCCTGGCCCCTTCCTCCCTTTCTGCTCTTACTCATTACTCTCCAGCAGGCATTCCACAGTGCAGCCATACTGGCCTGCTTGCTGTTCTCTCCCCCCTCTCCACACCTTCGAGCTGACTGACTGACATATGCTTTCTCCTCACCTCTGCCTTCTGGAAATTCTAGTTTCCTTCAAGATTTGTCTGTGAAGCTTATCCTGGTTCCCATTTGCTAGAGCCCTTCCTCCCTCTCAGAACTTACTTGTATTCATCTTGTATATATTCTGTAGGCATGTAAGCCCACAGATTGTCTCCCCTGTGGAGTGTAAGCTCCTTGGAATCAGGTACACCCATAAATCATAGATGCTTAATGTAGATATGTTGATATTTAGCTGTTGTTTCCACTGATCACTGTCAGCTCCTTAAAGACAAGGACTGTGTGTCTTTGTCATCACAAATACCCAGCACAATGGTTGGCACATAGGAAGCACTCTAACAACTGTTAGTTGATTGATCTTGTGATGGGGCCTTAAAGGATAGGTAGGATTTTGGCAGGTGGAGATTAGAGAGGGAAGATACTTCATAAGGAGAGAAAAAGAATGTGAGCAAGGTGTCAGAATTTGAAAACTTATAAATATATTGGGGGAATGAAGCATAGTCTGATGTGATTGGAAGGTAAGTGAAGAGAACCTCCCATCTTCCAAGTAATCCCTTAACATATAGATGGCTATTATGAATGCGAATTTGTGTGTGTGTGTGTGTGTGCCAACAGCTCTGAATTGTCACTTATGTGTCACCAGAAAGCTTTGAGCTCTACTTCCAAAGTTATTTAATTTTTCCAGTGTTTGGATTTTTTTTTCTAAGTGTGTTAATAAAAAGTGTAAAAATTAGAAAATATAAATATTCTTAACTCTTAAAAAAACATAGATGGTTAAAAGCCACAGGTAAACTCAATGACATACCTTTCTTCTGCCCTCAACCTGGGGTTGTGGTTGCCAGATCCACATGGAATGGCGAGTGTAATCCAGTCCCTAGGCACCAGGAAGACAGCTGTGAGTGAGACAGTAGGGAGGGTTTGCTGACTCATGTGTGATAAAGCCTAGCTGTGGAGTTGTTTTCACATTGCTTCTTCCACTTCAACAAGAGCAGTTGTGGTCTGCTGAGCAGTTTGATGGCTTTCTCTAACCTGTGTTTGAAGAGTTGAACTACAGCTGGAAAAGACAGTAGTCTGGGAATTGAAGACTGGTTGGAATTTTTAGAAATGACCTTTTATAAAAAACCTGGACAGGTGTGAGGGGTTTAGGATTAGAAACTGCATGTACTATAGTGTCTAAGGAGTCTAACCACTCATCAGAGAGGGCTCCACCCCATCCCTGGGGGGCAATTTGAAAAGCTGCTCAAAAGTACCAAGGAAATATGTGGAGATGTACCAGGATAGCTGAAGGGTAGAATTAGGTTTTCTCCAGGCTGATGAGGGGTTAATTTTACTGGGACCCAAAATGGTTTATGTGGAGTCTTAGTTCTTAGAGGTTATAAAATCCCAGAAAGAATGAAGAAGGGGTAGGGATTTTTTCTCACCTGTTACTTTCCATCTCAAATTCCATGTCAACTCTCTTGTTAGTAGAAATCAGGTCATGGTTTAGGTTTTGGGTTGGGGGTTGTTTTTTTTTTTTTTTTGGCTTGTTTTGGGGGCTTGAGGTATGGGGTTAGTTGAGTTTTATTACATATATGTCCATTCATTTTAGGATGTCAGATTCCAGGTACTCCCAGAGGAAATATGCCATGGTGGGTCTTGGACATCGGTCCAAGAGTCTTGGACATCAGTCAGAAAAATATGAGTTCTAGTCCTACCTAACCAGCTTTATAACCTTTGAGAAGTCACTTAATCCATGTGCCTCAGTTTTCTCATCTGTAAACAGAGTTAATATTTTTACCACTGACCTCACAGGATGATTGTGAAGGAACTGCTTTGCAGCCATAAATACTGCATAAATTTGAGATGCTATTAAAGTTTTGGTGACAAGTGAAAGAAGATTAGAGTCTCCATTCCTTTCTTAGAGTGATTGGAATGGGTCCACATTGTAACTACCCAATTTCTTCTGCAGGACTGCTGAGAAGCTGGGAAGCCCCCTTCCCCTCCCCCCCTTCCCTACCCCCACCCCACCCTACCCTAATATTTGACCATGACAAGCAGAGGCACAGCTCGGCCCAATGGCCAGCCCCAGGCCAGCAAGATCTGCCAGTTCAAACTCGTCCTGCTGGGGGAATCTGCAGTAGGAAAGTCTAGCTTAGTGCTGCGCTTCGTCAAGGGGCAATTCCATGAATACCAGGAGAGCACCATTGGAGGTAAGTGTTAGGTGAAGCCCTTGGTAGAATATCTAGGGACCCTAGGGATGAGACTGGACCTTCATACTTCAGCCCTCTATTGGGTTGAATGACTAAAAGCATTTAAGTTCACTGAATATATCTGAGGTGGCTGAGCCTGCCATCCAGCTTTAAAATCTAATTAATCATTTATGGTTTAAGGTTTGATGCTTTTTTGAAGAAGATAGTAGAATTTCTTTCTTCTATCAGATGCTTTTTTCTTCTGTATACCTGTATTCTGTGGTTGGAAGTAGGGGGGTCTTGACACAAGATTACTCCCCTACTCAGTAAACTTCAGGGGCTCCCCATCACCTCTGGGATCAAAAACAAAATTCTCTGGAGTTCAAAGTCATTCCTAAGCAGTCCTTACTGCCCATGCCCACCCTATCTCCACCCCTTGATGATCCACAAACAAGGTATTCTGTCTCTCGGTCCTAGCATTTTCCCTGGTTGTCCTTCAAGACCTAATGAAAATCCCATCTTCCATAGGAAGCCTATTCCCAGTACCCTCTTAATTCTAGTGCCTTACCTTCTCTGTTGATTATTTTCAATTTAACCTGTATAGAGTTTGTTTGTGTATGTAATTGTTTAGTGTCTCCCTCATGAGATTGTGAACTTCTTGAGGTCAAGGACTCTCTTTGCCTCTTGCCTTTCTTTGTACCATGAGCACCATCCCTGGCACATAGTAGACCCTTAATAAATGCTTATTTACTGATGGACACAAGTGCCTATCACTTATCACTTTGTGAGAAACAGTGGTATGTTAATGTTAGATATTTTGGTTCATCCTCTTCTCCATCTCACAGTTCCTCGTAGTTCATGA
>NW_027185715.1:256117-257948 GCF_028583685.1 Petaurus breviceps papuanus
CGTGTAATGGATGGGGGGAGAGGGTTTTCCCAGTCACCTCATTTACTGCTTTTTCTGTACCTCCTCTCTTGGTCATCCTCCCTTCCTCCTAACCGAATTCTCTCTCCACAGCTGCCTTCCTCACACAGTCAGTTTGTCTGGATGATACCACAGTCAAGTTTGAAATCTGGGACACGGCAGGACAGGAACGATACCACAGCTTGGCACCTATGTACTACCGGGGTGCCCAGGCTGCTATTGTGGTCTATGATATCACTAACCAGGTAAGTGATGTGAAGATCATGTCCCCCAATTTTGGAATTCTGAGAATTGGATAGTCCGAATTTTGAATCTTTGTGGGCAGAGCCTAGGACAAGGTACTATAGGAGAATGTCAAAGAATAATAATAGGTTACATTTATGTAGTGGTTTACAGCTTACAGTCTGCTCTTCTCGCAATAACAGTGTGAAGTAGGTAATATGAATATTATCTCCATTTTACACACTAGGAAACTGAAACTCAGAACATTAAGTGACTTTGCCTCATTATGTTGCTAGCAAGTATCAGAGCCAGAACTCTTAAGTGTATTGTTCTTTCCACTATATTTTTAAGTTAAGTTGGGAAAACAAGATATGCACACTTGAAGTAGCTTACCTGTACTGTAAAATACTTGGACAAAAATACATAAGTATATAAGAGGAATTATCCCTAATGCGGCTTCAAGGAAGAAGCCTTCTTCCTCACCTTTTGGAAGGTGATGGGCATCAATTGGCAGAGGAGTTCAGATTGCACCCCCTTCCGCACTTCCCTCTGTTTCCCCAGGAAACCTTTGCCCGAGCAAAGACATGGGTGAAAGAACTACAGCGACAGGCCAGTCCCAGCATTGTCATTGCCCTGGCAGGAAACAAGGCTGACTTGGCCAACAAGCGCATGGTGGAATATGAAGTAAGTGGGCCCAGACAGTTCCTCCCCCAAGAGCTCCACTTTTGCCCAAAACAATTTGTTCTCATCTCTTCCTTTTCTGGACACTTTTTCCCTTCCCATTTCGGCACTGAGCCAAACATAGCAGACTAACATGAGAATTGGGGGATTTTTGAATTGTTGGGAAATGGCAGAACAGAGGGTTAGAGGGTATCAATATGAAGAGAAGAAGGAAGGCAGGTAATTTAATATATAGAGGTTTCCTAAGTCTCAGGGTTGTCTCATCCATCTTATCCATTATCCCATTATCCTTTACCACTACTTGTTGGGTCAGCATCTCTCTATCCAAGAACATGAGTTTTGAATCCTGTAGATACTATTCTTCCCTGCTGGAATAACCACAAAATGGTTCAGCAAGCTGGAGTGGGACAGTAGGATTGGTGGGAGTTAACTAAAGGGAAGGAGCCATGGGTACTGCCTAACCCTGATGCAGATTTGGAAACACAGCTCCACATTTCTGAACTTCGAAATACCTTACCCTGATCCTTTGCAGGAAGCCCAGGCATATGCAGATGACAACAGCTTATTGTTTATGGAGACGTCGGCCAAGACAGCCATGAATGTGAACGACCTCTTCTTGGCTATAGGTAAGGGCAATATAACCCAATGTCTTTCTGAATGTCCCTTCCTTAGTCCCAAGACCAATTACCATCAACCTGAACTACAGAGATAGATAGATGGCAGTGTCTCTTATTCTTAGGATGTTAGGTAAGGAAATTTCTTAGCCAGCTTTTTTTTTTTTTAAGCAGTTGGGGTTAAGTAACTTGCTCAAGGTTACACGGCCAGTTATTTCTGGGTGTGGTGCTAAGTATCTGAGCCTGGACTCGATCCCCAGGTCATCCCAACACTGGGGCCGGTGCTCTTACTCGCT
>NW_027185715.1:257958-268893 GCF_028583685.1 Petaurus breviceps papuanus
TGCTAAGTATCTGAGCCTGGATTCGATCCCCAGGTCATCCCAACACTAGGGCTGGTGCTCTTACTCGCTGAGCCACCTGGCCGCCCCAGCCAGCTTTTAATAAAAACTTCCTGATGGAAAGTCCTATATAGTATCTGGTATCCTTTCTAGCTGTAGTCTCAGACCCTTTTCTCCTTACCCCTTGATGGCAGTGGAGGTGGAGAATCTTGACCTTCATCTTTCTTAGAACATTTCACCAGTGTCCCCTCCCCAGCAAGACTTTCTCTTTTTGAAATGAAATCATCTATTTTTCTGTCTTTATCTCTTGTCTCTAGCTAAGAAATTGCCCAAGAGCGAACCTCAGAACATGGGGGGCACAGCAGGCCGAAGCCGAGGTGTGGATCTCCATGAGCAGTCGCAGCAGAACAAGAGCCAGTGTTGTAGCAACTGATGGGGTGGCTGGCAGCGGATGAGTGTGGAGCAAGCCCGAGAGCTAAGACATAACTACAGTCCCCACCCCTCAGCACACTGAGCCCTGGCTCCCAAAGGCCACCTCCCAGCAGCTCCGTCATGGCACTTGTTAATGCTTCAGCAACCAACAACAACAGGCAGCTGTTGCCACCGGCCTCCCACCCTCTGCCCTGGGGCTCACGGGGGTGCTTAGTCCCCCTGGAACTTACCTTCCAAAACAAACTTTCTTCACTTTGTATTATAGGTGCAAGACAATAACCTACTTATCTATCTTTCTCTCCCCATCCTTCGTCCCTGTGTCTTCAGATAACATTTTTGTCATTTGCTCCTTCTGCTTTCCATCAATAATTGGTTTTGGTCCCTTTCCCCACCTTGATGTTCCCCTCTCCCCAGGGTTGGAGAGGTGAACTTGAGATATGAGAAGGGGTTAACAGCACATCCACATTGGTAACCTGGGCTGGGGGGGGGAGACGGGGGAAATAAGGGTCTGGCAGGAAAACAGCTGATTTTTTTCTCATTATATAATGGGTATTTCCCACATTTGAAGAAAGCTGCTGCAGTGTCCATGATCCTCTTCTTCTACCCCTGGGTGGGTGGATGGGAAACTTCTGGGCAAAGATGAGAATAGGGAGAAAAGTGTGCAGGGTCATGCTGTGTTAGTTAACCTGGGCAGAGGAAGAGGTTTAGGGCTCCTTGTGAACTCTGTAGTACTTTCTCTGTCTTTATTTTCCCTTGGCCTTTGGGGGCTCTTCCCCCATGGTGATTCAGCCCCAGGGTCTTCCAAAGAACTGTTATTGGGTGCCTTTTTCTTGGCTCTGCTGTGGTCTAGTTGGAGGAGGGACCAGTCTCTGATACCCATCCTCTGATTGATATACATATAGAATTGTTTTCCTCATTGGCCTCAGCCCCATCACCTGTTCTCTCCTAACCCTGGGCATGGCCTATCACTGCGGTTTGCACTTTAGTTGATGGTTGGTTTATTTGGGATGCTTATTTTATGGGGTTTTTAATGCACACGCCTTCCTTTTTAAACTGTGGAAAGTGAGGTGTATATGAGATCTGTGGGGTGGGTGAGAAAGGGCAGTGGCAACTAACCAAGCCAAACACTCTCTCCTTAACCCTACCCCCAAACTTTGATTCCTCTCCACCTTGTCCATTCCTCAACCCTTCGCTGTGCTTGAGACCTTAACACTCTGAAGCCCTGGTGGGGAGACTTTGAGATTGAAGAGTGCTCAGGGAAGCACAGGCCAAGGTAGAGATTAAGGCATGTCCCAGGCAAGAGGCAGGGGTATGGGGAGAGGAGAGGACAACTTGCCTCTCCCTCAAATGGGAGTCACTCGTTTTGATGCCCTATCCCTGTTGTCCTTATACTTCCCTGTACATAGGTATGATGCTCTTTCCCCATTGTACAGTCAGTGATGCTATTTGGCTTCCAAACAGGCCCCAGACACACCATTTCTTCTGTCAGGATCCCTAGCCTTAACCTTCTACCCCTACTCCTTTGGTTTGTTCTTCAACATCCCACTCCTGAGGGAGAGTGACAGCTCATTCTTTCTGCCTACCCTGTTCCGTATATTCCTAGGAGCTATGGCCCCCACATCCTGCTCTTTTGTCACTACTCCCTCCATGGGAGTGTAAGCCACAAAGTCCTAGTCCTAGTTTCACAGACCATACTAGCTGCTCTCCTGGCCAGTGAACGAAACTCATAAGAGTGTTACTCCATGAAGGCAGATTAACACTTGCTACAGCCAGATCTCTGAGGTAAAGGTGTGGAAAAGGGCCTGGGCTTTAGAGTATTTGGGGAAAACGGTCCAAGAGAGCAATTCCCAGGAGGAAGTAGAAGATTACTGTTGCTCCAGGTTTCCTCTTTTTCATCATTAGCAATATGGTCTAATATTTAGGAGAAAGCTATACAGGACCTTGGCTGACTTCTGAGTCCTGGAGTTTGAGTTGTACCAGTTCTCCTGGCCCACAGACACTTAAACTGCCTTACCTGTCTCAAACATACCAAAAAAAAAAAAAAAACTACGAAATTTATAATCCTGTGACCTTGTTGGATTCATTTTAGGCCTATCAGTTGAGCTTCTCCCAGTGGCATCCTTAATTCCCTGGGGTCCTGGCACATTTTTTTTCCCTTCCCTTCAGGTTGCCATCAATTCATCAAACGCCCAACATTCTTCAGAGATGCTGAAGAACTAGGAGGGATCTCTAGGTCTCTGCATATTTGTGTGTCTGTCCCTTGGGGTGAAAGGCATCTCTTTACATTGGGATTGGAGTTTTTTCCCCAGAAGATTCTCTTCTGTGCCTCTACACACCCTTCCCCCTCTTATCTCCCTCTTCCCCACACACACTTAAAGAACAGGATTGGCCTTAGTTTCTTTGGTTTGTCTATTGCCTTCCCTTTACTTCCAATACCTTCCATCCAACCTTTTCTGCTTGCCTCTGGGCTCAGTGAGATGGTAGCTTTACTGGGCTTTGGGAGTTTTTTAAATTTTTCTGCTTTTTTTCCCCTGATCAATTGTTTTTATGGGTTTATTTGAGACTTTTTTTTTTTGCTTCCAAGAACCCGTTTGTCTTTCTCTCTTTCCCTTCCCTAAATATAACAATCGTGGTAACAGAATGCACCTGCTGATTTACCAATGTATTTAATGTAAGTAAAAAAGAAAAGAGGGAAAAAAAGAGGAAAAAAGTGTATTAGTGTTTCTTTCCTGCTATTTTTCTAGCTGAAGCTAGATGTTGGGAAAGGAGGGGGCAGCTACATTGAATCAAAATGTCTAGTTTGATTCCATTTTCCATCTCCAGGATGAAGGAGGCTTCAAGAAGGGCCAAAGTTACTGTTGTGGTTTTTTTTTTTGGGGGGGGGGTATGACCTCTGTTTCTAAAGGAAAAAATCACTCATAAGGTTATCAGATCCCTTTGGCACTTCTCCAGTCTGCTTTTAACCTTTTTGTGTGTGTGTGTGTGTGTGTGTGTGTGTGTGTCATGGATCACACCCCTTTGGCAGTCTGGTAAAAGCTATACCGCACCCCCCCCTTCTCAGATAATATTTTTAAAATTTATAATCAAGGGAAATGCTAAATTTAAGTTAGGATTTGGTGAAAATAAAGTTATAGAGATTTTCCCATCGAAGTTCATGGACCCCTTGTGAGACCCATGTCTCCTCTGGTATTTATTACTATCTTTCCTTCCTGTTATAGTTGCCATTTCCTATACTAGAAGAAAAGAGAACGGAAGGCAGGATTTCCATATGCCCAAGGAATAGAAAGTGGAAGAACAGGCGCCCCTTTTTCTCCCTATGCTGAAGTGTCGGTCTTGCTCTAATTAGTGTATCAGTAAGACAAGTGGGGATCAGACCTCCTGGACCACTCACTAGTTTGCGCCCAAGTATGGTTTGATACTACTTCATGCTCTCTCTCTGACTTGGTTTACTGCATCTCTGATACAGCAATTAATACTGCCAGGACTCTTATTCACATTACTATCTATATTCTATTCTCTTCACCTGCCACGCTATTTCTGTTAATGGAGAGGGGAGCATTATTGAAGCAGTCTGGCTCTAATGTTGTAATAGGGTCATCCTGGCACTGGGGGGCGGTGTGGGAATGTCAAAACACAAACCCTCAACTGCTTGTTAGCCCGTAGATTTCATTTTTACTCCTGCCAGATCTGGGGATATGAGAATCATATTTTGGCCTCGATTCCATATCCTCAGGGGGCAAACGGTCACGGAAGGGAGGCTTCACCGGCAAGAAGGCAAAAGCAGGAGCATACCACTTTTTTAAAAGGGCATGTTTTGAAGTTGCAGACGAGAACTCACGTCACTCGCTCAAGTCGATGCACACTGTGCCAAAAGGCGAGGTACAGTGCTAAATACTGAAGATTAAAGACAAAAACGAAATCCCCTTTAGATTCTACTCCAGTGTCTGGGTCATGCAGGAAAAGCAAAGTACTGCTCACCGGACGAATTTCAGTATTTCAACTTGTTTAGAGGCTTCCAACATCACCTTAGAGGCATTGGTACGACAATTCCACAGACCTCAAATATCTAGCTTCCTGTAGCCTTGCGTCACTTACCCCCCCTGTCCCTTATGCTTCTACCCAGATTGGACATCCCAGTCCTGCTGTGACTTCTCCCAGGAATGCATTCCCTCCATCCCGCCTTTAAAAACTTCCGTCAAGCCTTAGACAATCTTCCCTGGAACCCTGACCTCGAAGTGGTCTCATCCTCGTGTTTTCCTAGGATACTCTTGACTCTCTTTTACCTCCATCACTCCCTACCCCTTATTATATATGTATATTGATACCTATGATGTATCAGGAGAACGCAGGAAGGCGTAGGCACATTTGGTGGACTCCCCTGTGGCGGATTTATGGGAGAATTTGACAGAAAGTCACAATGGTTGGGTTACTAGCAGCATATTTTGGAGGAAATAACCCACATCGATGAGTTCACAGATCTATTAGTCTTGGAAATCACATGTATCCTTTCCAATAGAATGTAAGCTTCTGGGAGGCAGGGACCTTTGTTTTTTTTTTTTTTTTTTTCGTATGCTCAGCGTCAAGCACAATACCTTGAACTTGGTAGACGCTAAATAAATTTTTTTGAATGTTGACTATTTATTAGTTACTGGTGGGTGTCATCTCCAATCACCTCACCCCTCGACATACCATTAAGGTCCCTTCTACCCTTCTACTCAGGTTTCTGGTACTTAGAGCCTCTCCACCTGCTCTGTTAATCTACCCTAACCTATTGGCTGCCTAAGACTGAAGCATTAACTCAGGGAACCCACCCAGCATTAGACGAATTTCCAGCCGTCGGTTATTTGCCCGTCCCCTACTTCTCGAAAGCTAGTTACGCAGGTATACTAAGGAGAGAATACCTTGCCGCGGATTCTTCATCCCATCAATAGTTGGGGGATAATTGGCGGGGCGAGAGTGGTCCTTTAAATCCCGCCCTGACGTCACCACTTGGAATCCCCGCCCTCTCCGCCAAAGGTTCGGGCTGACACATCCTTCTGAAGAAGCGCTGCTACTGCCGCTAGAACGCTGCGCCGGGTAGGAGACTGGAAGGAAAAAGGAAAATGGAATAAAGGGGGATCGGGGTGTGTCTGAGAGCACCTACAGCGGGGGAAGGGCGGGGGGATGGGAAGGGCATGCCTGCGTCATGAGGTGGGGGTGGGATGCAGGGTACTGCTCTAGAATCCTTTTCTCCTCTTTCACCTTCCCCCCCGATATTTGGCATGGGCCTAAGCAGCTGCCCTCCCCCGCCCATTCTGAATACCACCTCCTGCTCCTTCCACTCCAGGGAAAATAGATAGTAGATTACCCCTACTGGTAGGATGTTGCCCATTAGAGGGTCGCCTCGGTCAAACCAGGGCAGGATGGCATCAGCAGGGCTCATCTTTATAAAAGTAGTTCTTTGTCCCAAAGGGCCCTCTCTGTGATACAAAAAGTGGTGGGAGTCGGGTACTAAGGAGAGAGTTCAGTTTCCCCTTTTTTCCAAGGTCACAGATCTGCCTGACTGATTCTATTCCTTGGCATCCCCTGGTTACTTTCTCTTCTTACATAGATCCTCAGTAATTAAACCCCAACTTTCCTCTCCTTCAACAGGCACCCTTCGTGGGCCCAGATTTTCCTAGTGTCTTGCTTTTTCCCCCTCCATTATATTGCTTCTAACTAAAGGGCTAGGAGAGAGAAATTGCTGCTGGAATGAGAATTGTGAAGTTCCCTTCTTTCATACCCCAAAGAGGAAATTCAGCCGGTTCAGCGACACCTGAGACAATAATCCCTCAGTTTGCTGAGCTGAGGAAGAAGGGAATGGCTAGGATAGGGGTTGGGACACATATTGAATCTCAGTTAATGATATTTTTTATGGAGAATGAGGGGGTCTACTTTACCTCATTTCTCCCTGTAATTTTAGCTTGCTCCCCAACTAAAACAAAACAAAACTTGCTTTCTGGTAATAGCATTAATATATAATATGGTTACTAGACTAGGTATTGTTTTCAGGGACTGAGGGAAAGAGGGGAAACAGGACAATTGCTTTTAGGAAACCCATCACATTTATTCCTATATTGTTTGTGTACTTGTTGGTGTCCTTGTTTAGGCCAGTCTGTCCTGAAGAACCGAACTTGGGATTCCCCCAGTAACTTCTTTTTCCTAGTGAAGTTGGCAGTAGTCCCTTTCATTATCCCTCTATCTCTTAAGTCTGACTTCTGATGGCCTCCTCTACCCTTGCTCCATGGTGATTACTTCTTTTTTATTTCTCCCTCTTTCCTAGAACCCCAGTATCTATAATGCTGTTGCTACAAAGGGTTGCTGTCTCTGGCCTTCGAATTTCCAGGTTTGACCGGTATGCCTTAGTCCCGAAGTTCTCACTTCTGTATCTCTGTTTCAGTATTTTATAATTTGTTATCTCATCTTATCTACCTGGGGAAGTTAATTGCCTTTAATAGTTGGAGGGACTGTAGGTAGGGAAACTGGATCGTACTAATTCTACCTGCTCTTGGGAAAGGACAAATTCTACCTAAGGAAATGAAAAGACCCAGGTACCTTCCTTTATAGCTTAGCCTGAGACATCATGTTCCTTTATCCTTGAATAGATATGGATAGCATCAACCCATTGCATGTAGCTCCTTCTAGAATGAGACATGATAGGGAGTATTACTGATTCTCTCTCCTTTTTACAGGTTGATTGTCCCAAAGCTGTGTCCCCATGTCTGCTTTACCAGTGATCCTTCTCATCTCCAAAGCCCCAAACCTCACTTTTCTAATGGCCAAACTCCTTCTGGATACTGGGCAGTTGCAGGGGCACTGCTGGGTGTTGGCACTGTACTAGCCTATGGAAACCATAGAGAAAAGGTAGAGTGGAAAGGTGACTGGTTTTCCAGGGAATAACAAATGTTTGTTGAATTAAATAATAACTAGATAGCATTTATATAGTGCTTTTAGGCTTGCATAGTGCTTTACAAATATTATCTCATTTGATCTGTACAACTATCCTGGGATGTGCTATTATTAAGATCCTCATTTTACATAAGAAGAAAGTGGGGCAGACAAAGGTTAAATGACTTGTCCAGGATCACACAGTGAGTACAGAAGGCCAGATTTAAACTCAGTTCTTCCTGATTCCAGGTCCAGCACTTTGTTCACTCTGTCACCTCACAACCACACTGAAGAGAAGGAACTGCTGCCAGGACTAATTGTAATTTATATTTGTGTATGGCTTTAAAGATTACAAGCATTTGCTTAGGGCAACCCTGTAAGATAGGTAGTGCATTTTACAGCTGAGGAAACTGGGGCTTGTAGAGAGTAAGTGACATATCCAGTAACACATAGGTAGTACGCCAGGATTTGCAACCCTACTCTAGCCTGGTGAACTCCCAGGTTCCAACCATATGGACTAGACTGGGTGAGAAGAAAATGTTGATAACATCCCCCTAATGTTTTCCTTCTGTCTTCTCTCCTCCATTCTCCATAGGCTGCCCAAGATTCACTACCTGTATACACAAAGGCAGAAGTGAGCCGTCATCGAAGTCTTGAGACCCGGGTCTGGGTAACCTTGGGCCATGAGGTCTTTGATGTCACAGACTTTGTGGCCATGCACCCAGGTGGACCATCTAAATTATTGCTTGCTGCAGGGGGACCATTGGAGCCTTTTTGGGCTCTCTATGCAGTCCACAACCAGCCACATGTTCGTGAGCTCCTGGCTGAGTATAAGATTGGGGAGCTAAGCCCTAATGAGGAAAAATCTTCTGACCTAGTTTCCACTGACCCTTATGCCACTGACCCCCTCAGACACCCTGCTTTGCAGATCAACAGCCAGAAGCCTTTTAATGCAGAACCACCCCTTGAGCTCTTGGGTGAGAACTACATCACACCCAATCCTCTCTTTTTCACTCGAAATCACCTGCCTGTACCCATTATAGACCCTGCCACATACCATCTGCAAGTGGAAGGGCCCCCAGGCAGTGAGATACTGAGCCTGTCACTAGATGATCTTCGTGGCTTCCCCAAGCACCAGGTCACAGTTACCCTGCAGTGTGCTGGTAACCGTCGAAGTGAGATGGCCCAAGTTAAGTCTGTAAAAGGGTTAAATTGGGGGGCAGGAGCCATTAGCACAGCCCAGTGGGGCGGTGCCCGGCTCCGAGATGTATTGATCCAAGCTGGCCATTCGCCCTCTGGTTCTGAGGGCCATGTGTGTTTTGAAGGACTGGACTGTGACCCCACAGGGACAGCCTATGGAGCCTCCATCCCCCTGGCTCGGGCCATGCATCCTGAAGGCGATGTTCTGCTGGCTTATGAGATGAATGGGCAGCCACTGCCCCCTGACCATGGTTTCCCAGTAAGGGTGGTGGTGCCTGGAGTAGTGGGTGCCCGCCATGTCAAGTGGCTGGGGAAGGTGAGCATCAGCCCTGAGGAAAGCCCCAGCCATTGGCAACGTAATGATTACAAAGGCTTCTGTCCCTCAGTAAATTGGGACAAAGTGGACTTTGACTCTGCACCAGCCATTCAAGAGCTCCCTGTCCAGTCAGTCATCACAGAGCCCAGGGAAGGGCAAACAGTAGAGCCTGGGGAGGTGACCATAAAGGGATATGCTTGGAGTGGGGGTGGTAGGGCTATAATCAGGGTAGATGTATCTCTGGATGGTGGTCTGACCTGGCAAGAGGCAAAGCTGGAGGGGGAGGCACAAGCACCAAGGAGAGCTTGGGCATGGCGGCTATGGCAGCTGACAACCCCAGTACCTACTAAGTGCGAGGAACTGAAAATCATATGTAAGGCTGTGGATGATGGATACAATGTGCAACCCGACACTGTGGCCCCTATCTGGAACTTTCGAGGTGTGCTCACTAACGCCTGGCACCGTGTCCATGTTACGGTAGCCCCATAAGAATAATTGCTGCAGCCTTGATACCCTATAAGCCTCCCCTCTCAATCTCTTACCCTTCCCAACTATTTATCCCTTGGACTCTATCCTTTGGCTTTCTTTGCTTCTCAGATTCTGTCCCTGGGATAGTCCTCCCCTTTCCCCATCCCCTCCACAAAAATAAACATATATACCCTTCCCTAACCACCTCCAGGCATGCACATTCCCATTCATGCCTTTCCTAACTTCAAGGACTGGTACCAATGATTTTCTCAATATTCCATTGTGATATCTACCTCATATTCTGTTGTCCTTCAGACTCTTCTCTGAGATTGAGTTACAAACTGGACAGAAGTTTCAATCAATGTAATAACACCTGCCACCACTTCTTCTCTCTCTAGTCTTTTAATATCCCTATCACGTCTGGGGCCTTATTTTGTCTTCCATTTATACACAATGTATATAATGTTTATTACCTGCTCCCAGCTCCCAAGGCAGAGGGGACTGTAAAGAAAAAAAAGGGATTGGAACCCCTTCTTATTTTTCTAATATTAATAAAGTTTCTGTCTGCTTATTCTTGGACTTGTTGCCTGGGCAGAAGGGCAAGGAAGGGAGTAGGAAAATAAATATAGAGTGGGAGACTGTACACACATGTGAATTGTGTACACATGGTCACAACAAAGAACTGGGAGCAAAGGAGATACCTAACAAGCTGAATGTAATGGAATTATACTGTGCTGTAAGAAACAATCGATATGAGGAATACAAAGAAGCAGGGGAAGACTTCGGAACTAATGCAAAATGAAGTAAGCAGAACCAGGAAAACAACATACATAATCATTAAAAATCCAAACTAAAGGGGCGACTAGGTGGCACAGTGAATAGAGGACCTGAGTTCAAATCCGGCCTCAGACACAACACAAAAACTAGCCGTGTGACCTTGGGCAAGTCACTTAACCCCAATGGCCCTCCAAAAAAGCAACCCCCCCCCAAAAAACAAAACAAAATCCAAACTAAATGCTGTTAAGTTATAATTATCAAGCATGACCTCAAAGAAAAGAAGGCACCTCCTGCTTTTTATTTTTATTTTTTGGAAGTGAGGGGCTTTGGGTGTGGAATATTGCATATAACAGAAGATTTTCCCCCTCCTAATATTGGTTAGTTTTGCTTTTTTCCCCCTTTCCCTTTGGTATAAGGGATGGCTCTCTAGCAGAGGGAGAGGGATAATACTTATAGGTAAATGTAAATAATGTAAACCCAAAAGATTTCATTAAGATGGATTTTTAAAACTTTCTTAATTTGGAGTCAGCCGACCTGGGTTTAAAATCCTGACTGAAATCTGCTCAAGGTCACATATCGTTTAAGGAAACTATGTCCCTTAAGTTTTCTTTTCCCAGTCGCTCTATTCTCACAGCTCTTTGCTTAACCCACCTCGGCTACAGTTTACTCATCCGGAACGTGAGAGCCTGGGAATAAATGGTATTTAGAGTCTTGTAACTCTAGGATCCTAAGGAGTCTGGCAGAGAGCGGCGGGGAGGAGGGTACTTTCATTGGCTCGCTTCAAACCAAGCCCCGCCCCCAACCCCAGGAGACAGTAAACTTCTAGAGGGCAGGGGCGG
>NW_027185715.1:268903-367436 GCF_028583685.1 Petaurus breviceps papuanus
CAGCTCGACTCGATGCCCTCGGTGCTCGGCTGCTTTCACCTGGCTCCGCTGCTTTTCCCCAGCAGCCTCCCCGGCGCCGGAGCGCTCGGTGTTCGGCCACGCAGCCTGTCGCCTGGCAGTGGGACCGGAAGTTGTTCGGGGGAGGGGGGGACGGCTGTGAGGGGGGGGGGCGGGGGGGGGGGTCCGTCCCTCCTCAGGTGAAGCAGCCGATGGAGATGGAGCCGCCGCCGAGCGCCCTCACCCCGGCTCCGGCCCGGCTGCCACCGCCTCAGTGACCCCGCCCCCCGTGACCCCCCAGCCCCGAGCCGGCCGGGCCGGGGGGCTTCCCCCCCCACTGCCCCGCCCCCCTCGTCCCCAACACTTTCCCCCCACTCCCTGCCCCTCCGCTCGCGTGCGCGCGCGCGGAGCCGCCTCAGGTGAGTGAGGGGCGGGGCTTGGGCGCGCGCGGGGGGCGGGGGGCGGGGCCCTAGCAACCTGGGGGCGGGGCTTGAGGGGGCAAGGGCGTGAAGTGTTGGGGGGTCGGGGGGAGGCCTGGGACGCCTCGGGTCCCGGGGGCCCGGGTCTTGGGGTGAGCAGAAGGCGGCGAAGAGAGAAGGGGTGGGGAGGGGGGAAGGGGCATGGCCCCCATGGACTGGGGTGGGGTTGGGGTTGGTCGGTAACCCTAGAGGGAGGGGAGAACGAGCAGGGAGGGTGAGGAGCGAAAGAAAGAGGGACAAGGGATGGAGGGGGAGGAACCCTGGGGGTGGGGGAACAAGTGGGATTGGGGGAGAGAAAGCACAGCGGGGCTGAGAGGCAGGGGGAGGACAGGAGGGCTTCAAGGATGGGGAAAGTTAGGGGGACTGAAAGAAAAGGGGGAGAGTACGGGGGACCCAAAGGATGGGGGACAGTGCAGAGGGACTGAAAGAGTGGGGGGAAACGGGGAAAGTACAGGAGGACTGAGAATGGAGGAGAGAATGCACAGGGCTGGGGGCTGAGAGGGTGAGGGGAGAGTACAGGGGGACTGAGGATGGGGGGAAAGTATAAAGGGAAAGAGAGGATGGGGGAAAGTACAAGGGGAGTAGGACGATGAGGGATAGTCTAGGGCAGGGGTGGGGAACCTGCAGCTTCGAGGCCACATTGGCCCTCTAGGGCCTCAAGTATGGCCCTTTGACTAAATCCAAACTTCCCAGAAAAGCATTTGTTCTGCAAAACTTGAACTCAGTCAAAGGGCCACACTTGAAGACCTAGAGGGCCATATGTGGTCTCAAGGCTGCAGGTTCCCCACCCCTGGTCTATGGGGACTGAGGAGAAAGAGTACAGGGGATTGAGAAAATGGGGGAGAAAGCACAGGGAGACTCAGGATGGGGGGCAGAGAAAGTACAGAGGGCAGAAGAGAGGGGGAAGTACAAAAGGACAGAGAGGATGGGGGAGAGATAGCACAATGAGACTGAGAGGATGGGGTACGGAGGTAGAAAGTTTCTTAAACTTGGGGTCCTGGCTAAGAAGTAAAGAGGGAAACTGGGGAAGAAATAGCAGGAAAGGAAAATTTGTATGGTAGAAAGAAATGCCTATGAGTGGAGGAATGAAGTCAGTTTTATCTGTTAAGAGATCAAGGAGATCCAGAAAGCAGGGCTGGGAATGGGACAGAATCTATGAGAGAGAAATAATAAGGAAGAAATGGCTGGGAGAGGGAGACTTTGGTCCTGGGGAGGAAAGGCATGAAGTTGAGGAGCAGATTTGGAGGATGGGAAGTTGTTTCTTCCTGAGTGCTAAAGGGATCCCAGAACCAATCTTATCTAATCCTTCCCCTGCAGCCCTCTTTTCTCATCTTTTTTCTTGCTTTTTGGAGGGCAGTTGGGGTTAAGTGACTTGCCCAAGGTCACACAGCTAGTTTTTGTGTTAAGTGTCTGAGGCTGGATCCAAACCCAGGTCCTCCTGACTCCAGGGCCGGTGCTCTATTCACTGCACCACCTAGCTGCCCCTTTTCTCATCTTTCTTTCCTTCCATCTGAGAAACTTTTTCTGGGCTTACTGGTTGTGACAAACTTGGTTCTGACTTGCTACTGTGGATTCTGAAATGAAACATTGTTTCACAGATATAAAGTGTTTCCTATAGGGCTTGGTGCAGTGGGGGTTTCCCACAACTATCTGTGTCTCAGGTTATACATAGAGCTTTTCTCCTCCAAAAAAGGCAAGTCTTCTGGTAACTCAGTTACTCACTTATATACCTGGTCCTTCCTCCATTGTGGGCATCCTACCTTTCCTGTAGTATTCCTTCTTGTCCTCTACTACCCTATGTTGGTGGTTGTCAGAATTTGATTTGGTGCATTTCTAAGGCCTTAACCAGGGGTCGTACAGATGGAAGACACTGTGTAACGGTATTTGGAATCAGAAGGCCAGGGTTCTGGGCCACAATATTCCATGTGTGACTTTAGGCAAGTCACTTTACATCTTAGGTCCTCAGCTCTAAAATAAAGAAGTTGGACTAGATAAACTCAGAGGTCCTTCAGGGCTGTAAAATCCCATGACCTGATATTTAGTGTTTTGGTGGGTGGGTCTGTTTATGTTTTTAGTGTGCAAAACTGCCTCTCTCATCTCTTGACCTTTGATTCATATTTCCTCTAGTGGTATGGTTTTTGAGACTCAGGTTCTTTTAGCCCCCATCCCTCCTTTCAGCCACTCTTGGATCACTTTGCTCTGGAATACATCTTTTCTTTCTCTCCTTGTCTCTTCCGTATCCTTGGGTAACACAAAAGTCTGTCCTTATACGCAAGCTTCCCTTGCACTAATTAGCAAGTGGCAATTATATGGCTACCACTGGGGCCAATCTGGAGCATTTCCACCAAAGTTAACTTGGAGTGTCATTAAGGAAGATAGCTCGTATCTTCATCAACAGGCACAGACAACTCCTTTGGAAAGTAGAGCTCCAGTTAGCAGAGGGCATAAAGTTCTTGGATGATCTTTCCCCTCCCCGCAATACTGCAGCCAAGAAACCAAAGGGCTTTTCAGCTCCCCATGCACTTTTCTAGTACAGGCCTCTCTCTCTAAAAGCTGGGGAATCCATACAGGGCCCTGGGTAAGAAGACGACACAGAAAAAAGAGTTTCTTGAATTAAAAGTCTTTGGCAGCTTCCAATAAACTTCAACTAGGTCACCTTTTACCCTCCTGTGATGTTTCTGGTGCTTATTCATCACCTTTTGGCTCTTGAATTAGAAACCATCAGTCTCAGAATGAAACCAGAAAAAAGTGCTTCTAATACTCCTGGCCAGTGGCCTTTGGTAAAGAGGAAAACTTGGCTCAGCTAAGGATAAGCTTCTCTCTCTCTCTCTCTCTCTCTCTCTCTCTCTCTCTCTCTCTCTCTCCCTCTCCCTCTCCCTCTCCCTCTCCCTCTCCTCTTCTCTCCTCTCCTCTCCTCTCCTCCAATTTTCTACCCTATGTGAGTTTGTGAGGTGCTTTTCCTCCTTCCTGCAAACAGAGAAAACAATCACAAGTTACAGCCTCGATAGTTTTCAGTAGTCTTTTGGCTTTCCCTCTGCACTGGAACACAAGATTCAGAGACTGTTCTGACCAAAGTTTGTCTGACTCTTGTGGTACAAGTCTTTTGGGTTTTTTTGTTTTTTATTTCTACTGAACTGTGATTTCATTAGTATAGGGGACTCCAGATGAGGAAACTCCTTCTCCCAATGCAAATGAACCACTGCTTTCCATCTGCCAAAAGTCTTAAGAGTTACCATGGAGTTCATATTTTATGTAAAAGGTTAGATTCTGATATCTAAAACCTCTAAGTCATCTCTTTTCCTGTCTTCAACTTTCCTTGGCTGGAACTATTTAGTCTTCTTTTGGGCATTTTTTTCTTTAGCGAAGAAAGATGTCTTAGTGGCCAGTCCTTCATTTCAAAAAATTATAAATCTGAAAAAAATGGTTCTTTGTGTAAGTCCTAAAAAGTTTGATCTTTTTTTAAAGGTTTCACTAAGAATGAATTAGGAGTCTACCTGGAGCTTTTGGAATATGCTATGCAGATGTGGAGAACATCCACTGAATTAGACTCTTCAGTATTGTCTCTTGATTTTCAGCTTCCTCCAAAGTGGACAAGGGCAAGGCACATTTCAGAAATTGGTACAGGATAGTCTTGAAATTTTCCTGGAAACACAAGTTTCTGTTTGTTACTTCAGTTTGTGATCTTTAGCTTGTTCTCCAACCTTTGCTCATTGCCTTCTCTCTACCAGTCTTCTCTATCTCTGTAGCATGGAAAGAACTATCCACAGAGAAGTATCATTCTAAACATTAGAAACTTCTAATTTAGTCTCATGAAGAGACAAAGGAAAAACACCTGAAAGTTGGATTTTTCATTGTCTTTTATTCTTTTAAGTTGTACCTTATTTTTATTGATAACTTGTTTTAATATCACTTTAATTTCTAGGTGTATTCTTACTTCTCACTTAATCTCAAGCCATCTCTTGTAACAAAAAATTTTTAAAGGGACAAAAAGTCAAGAATCTCAAGGGAAATAATGGGGAGGGGGAGTGCGAAGGAAGGGGAGCTAGCAGTACCATATCTCAAACTATGTTCCAAAGCAGTAATTATCAAAACTGTTTGGTATTAAAGAGTAGAGAAGTTAATAATCATCAGAACAGATTAGGTATACAACATACAGAAGCAAACATACATAGTAACACAGTGTCTAATAAGCTTAAAGACCCTCTACTTCTGGGGCAAGGGATCACTATTTGACAAAAACTGGTATAAAAACTAGAAAACAATATGGCAGAAATTAAGCTTAGACCAATATTTTGCACCATATACCAATATAAGTTCCCAATGGATATGTGACTTAGATATGAAAGATCATGTCATAAACAAGTTAGAGGAGAAAGTAAGGAAATAACATATTGGATCTATGGATAGGGGACAAGTTCATGAGTAAATAAGAGGTAGAGAGGATTACAAGGATAAAATGGAGAATTTTGGTTCCATAAAATGATTTTTGCACAGACAAAATCAATGCAGTTAATATTAGAAATATTTAACTGGGGAAAAAAAATCTTTGCAGGGAGTTTTTCTGATAAAGGTCTGATATCCAAGGTATTTAAGGAACTGATTCAAATATAAAAGAACAAGAGTCAGTCCAACATAAATAAAATAGCCAAGTGATAGGAACATGCAGTTCTCAAAGGAAAAGAATCTAAACTATCAGTCATATGAAAAAATGTTCCAAATAACTAGAGAAATGCAAATTAAACAACTGAGATCCCACCTCATTCTCATCACATTGACAAAAATATCCAAGCAGGAAAATGACAGTTGTTGGAGGGACTGAAGGGAAACAGGAACATCAGTGCAATGTGGTTGGAGCTGTGAACTGGTCTATTCACATTCTGGAAAACAATTTGGACGTATTGAAGTCCCTCCTAAGAAAGTGGGAAAGGACTTTTATGTACAAAAATATTTATAGCAGCTCTTTTTGTAATGCAAAGAACTATAAATTAAAGGGATAGGGGTGCCCATCAGTTGTTGAATGGCTGGACAAATTATGGTATGTTAAATGTAATGGAATATTATGCCATTAGAACTGATGAAAGGGATGGTTTTAATTAAACCTGGGAAAACTTCTATGAACTATCCATAGTGAAATAAGCAGAGCCAAGAGAAAATGTAATATAAAAACCACATTGTAGAGAAAAATAACTGAGACTTAAGAACTCTTGATCAATGTAATGAACAATTAGAGTTTCAAAGAGCCAGTGAGGTGAACAGCTCAAAGTACAGAATAAGGCATGCTTTTTTCAGACAAGGCTAATATGGGTATTTGTTTTGTTTTGCATATTTGATATTAGAGTTTTTATTTTCCCTTCAAATGATTTTGGAACAGGGGAGAGTTGGGGATAGGGCTTGATAACAAGGTTACCAAAATGGGGAGGGAATAAGAAAAGAGGGTCATTAAAAGCAGAAGGAAAGTCAATAGGAAACACAGACAAGGAAGGCAGCTTTAAAATGACACATTCTATTTGTATACTTGGAGATAGAAGCAGTAGGCTTCTTGTGTGTCTATTTTTCTATTCTGCTTTGTATATGAAAATATTCATGTTATTTAGTATTTAAGTTCAAAATTCTTTTTAAATGACAGCATTTGGAGATAATAAAAGAGAAAAATGTCCACAAATATTGTTTTAAAAAGATTAAAAGAGAAGAAAAATCAATTCAGCAAAACCAATCAATACATTAACCATGTCTGACAGTATATGCAATATTTTGTACTCGTAGTCCTGCACTTATACAAAGGAAGAAGGGAGGTGTATTTTCTCAACTCTTCCCCAGGGCCAAGCTTGGTCATTATAATTACAAGTCATTCAGGAACTTTTTTTGTTCCTTCCCATCACATTTTTGTAGTCATTATATTACTTTTCTTCTTCTCTTTATTCTGCAGCAGTTCATATGTCTTCCTATGCTCTGAATTCTTCAAATTTATCATTTGTGGTACTGTTATCGCATTACATTCATGTACACAAAAGAAAAGCAAGCCATACATCATTGAGATACCCAATTTCATATATCCTGGTTTTTCTGCTCTCTTTTGTGTGTGGAAAAGCTCATTTGGTGTTAAATCCAGAATAAAAAAAAAACTAAGCAACATTCTTGTACTATAGCTTTTATACTTCCCTAATTGACTTTGTTTCCAGTTCCTTGCTGCCATAAGAATGCTGCTCTGAATATTGTGCTGCATATGGCACCTTTCTTTTTATCTTTGACCTCCTTGGGGTATATATAGTCTAGGAGTAGGATCTCTGAGTCAAAGGGTGCATACTTTTTATTCACTTTGTTAGCACAATTCCAAATTGCTTTCCTGAATGGTTGAACCAATTCACAGCTAACTCAATAGGGTATTAGAATGCCTATCTTTTTTCAGCCTCTCCAACACTATTGTTTGTTATTTTTGGCAATTTGATAGGCGTGAAGTGAAATCTCAGTTGTTTGATGCTCTTTTCTTTTGTTTCTCCTCATGGTCTTTCTTTCAAATACTTCCCTTGCCCCCTCATAAAATTCCCCCTTACACACATAAGTACAGTCAGGCAAAACAAATCATCATGCTAACCATGTCTGAAAACATATACCTCAGTCCACTGTAGTTTGACCACATCTCTCCTTAGAGGTGGTATTCATACTTCACCGTCAGTAAAGTTGGATCATTTTTTTCCTTCAAACAATATTTCTACTCTCTGAGAGCAAATCAGAGTATAGGGTCCTGGTAGATTCTGAATAATGACACACAAGGTGAGATGCATATTCCTAATTTTTCTGTTTATCCTTTATGTAAATGGGATGAGTTTGACTTCCAGACTATTGGGTCTATTCCCTTTTCCACAAAAAGGTTTGGACTCTGGATTGAAAGTGATAGGCAGGTTCAAGGTGAATTTGTATAGGTACTATAAGGAGGACAGTTTTGGTGTGAAATGGGCTTGTCTTCCCATTGTTGTGTTGTTTCAGTCATGTCCAACTCTTCTTGATCCCATCTGGGTTTTTCTTGGTAGAGATGCTGGAATGTTTTGTCATTCCTTCTCCAGCCCATTTTACAAGTGAGGAACCAAAGCAAACAGGGTTAAGTAACTTGCCCTAGGTTACACAGCTGACCAGATTTGAATTCAGGTAGATGAGTTTTCCTGACCCCAAGCCCAGCACTCTATTCACTGTGCCTCCTAGCTGCCCATAGAATATTGATAGCATACATACTCACTCACACCTTCTTTCAGCTCTCTAATCTTCAGGAGTCTGCCTCTTCAGCATCTCTCACACTCCTCCCCAACCACCAACTGCTTCTCCCTAATCCCACAACTACACTGTTTATCCCTTTTTGTTGTTCGGTCATTTCAGTCATACTCTTTTTTTTTTTTTTAAAGCAATTGGGGTTAAGTAACTTGCTCAAGGTTACACGGCCAGTTATTTCTGGGTATAGTATCTGAGCCCAGATTTGATCCCCAGGTCATCCTGGCAGCCCCTTCAGTCATACTCTTTGTGACCCCATTTGGGGTTTTGTTGGCAAAGATATGGGAGTAGTTTGCAATTTCCTTCTCCAATTTTTTTTTTTTTAAGACATGAGGCAAACAGGGTTAAGTGACCTGCCCAGTAGCTAATGCCAATTTTGATCTCAGGTCTTTTTTTTTTTTTTGCTTTTTGGATGGGGGAGAGCAGGGCATTTTGGGGTTAAGTGACTTGCCCAAGGTCACACACTAGTGAGTGTTAAATGTCTGAGGTCAGATTTGAACTCAGGTCCTCCTGACTCCAAGGCCGGTGCTCTATTCACTTCGCCACCTAGCTGCCCCAATCTCAGGTCTTCTTGACTCCAGGCCTGGTGTTCTCTCCATTGCAATACCTAGCTGCCCTGTCTTCAAAGCTTTACATCCTGTGTTTCCAGATTGTTCATTGAAGTAGAAATGGAAATACAAGCTCTTAATGTCAACCAAGAAATGAAGTGTCCCAGTGCAGAAGTAGTCTTTTTTTGAGGCTGAATCTTCCTATCTTGCCCAAACTGGAAGTGTATTGGTTCTTCTCAGACCCAACTCCACTATTGACTGGCACAGAAGCTTCTGACCTGGGCCATTTTGACCCTCCCTAGGCAACCTGATAGCCCCCTCCTTCTGAGGGTTCCCATACTGGTGCCAGACTTAGTTTGGACACCTGATTGGCTTTAAATCTGCTACAGTGCAGAACTCTGGAACTCAATAAATTCATCACCCTCAACCTCCCAAGAGCAGGGACTACAGGCCTTGTGCCACTACACCCAGCCAGTGTGATGTGGTAGCCAAAGAAGCAGAGATCTCTGACTGCTTTACCAGAACCATTGGTTCCAGAATGATGGAATTTATAATCTCACTATACCCTATTGTGCTCAGACCACATTTGGGATATTGTATTTGATTCTGGACACTGCCTTTCAAAAAAGACATCGAGAAAATGGAGCATGACCAGAGAGGGAACTCAGAATAGAGGACTAGAAATAATGCCTTACAAAAATTAATTGATTAATGGAAGGCCCTGGGTATGTTTAGTCTAGGGAAGAAAAGATTTGAGGGAAGACATAGAAGCTGTTCAGGTACTTTAAAATCTGTCATGTAGAAGGCAGATTAGATTGTTTCTATTTGGTTGCAAAATTCAGAAGTAGGGGGAATGGGTAGAAGTTTCAAAGAAACCCAATTAGGAGTCCACTGTAAGGAAAAACTGCCTTATGATTAGAGATGTACCAAAGCAGAATAAGTCGCTTTAGCAGGTAATGAATTCCATTCTTTGGAAACCTAGCTGAAGCTTGGTGACTGACCACTATAACTCCTGTTTAGATATGAGTTGAACTAAAAGACCTCTTGAAGTCTATTCTAATTCTAGAATTCTGTAAGGCAGTTCCAAACAGTATGATTTAGTGAGGAAAAAACACTGGGCTAGGAATCATCTAACCTCTCTGGCCTTGTCTCTTCAATAAGAAGGTTCAATGCAATGATCTCAAAAGTAGATTTTAATGTTAAAATTATGTGATTTTATTGTGTGGGTAGGCCTCAAGCTTCATCCCCTATGATGATTAATACTGTTTTGGGCATCATCCCTTGAAGTTAAAGATGAAAACCTCTTAAAACTTATATTCTCTCCCCATCAGACAAAGGAATCATGACTGTGGTGCCTTTTTGTGTACATGGGAGTAACTTCAGATAACTTACCAAGAGTCACATCTCGTCTGAATGGTGTGGTAACTGTTCCTCACCCTCATCTGTGCTGAGGCACATACATGGTTTGTGTGGATGGTAAAGGAGTTACTACTCTCTTCTCATAAGCCTCAGCCCCCTCTTCTTTTCTTCTAAAATATGCATGAGGAAGAAAGGCAAGATGAAAGGGCAAGAGAAAAAATGTAACCATAGGACATCTAAAAGAAGGTGAGATGGTATTTTTCTACCTCTTTGGTACTGTGGTATCTTCCTAGTTATTACCCCTTATTTTTAGAGTGGCCATTCTTAGGATGTCCTGGAAATTTCTTCCTTTTACTCTCCAAACATTTAGTGAGACTAATGCTTTCTTGTGTTGTCTTTAAACATGAATTCACTAGTTAAAGCCTAAAGAGAAAATTAGTCAGGCACCCTCAGCAGGAAAGATAGCCACATGAACAAAGAAAAGGCTGTCAGGTTTCTTTATGGTGTCAACTCCTGGAGAAAACAAGCTAACCCTAAAGGTCATTTCAGAGTTGCAAAGCTCTTCATGTCTAGATGTGTTTCCTAGAAGGCTGTGTGGAGCTGAGCTGAGGGTGATATTTCTTTACCCAACATCTTTCTATGAGAAACCTGCCGGTTTTACTCCACCCAGTTTGTTTCCTTTATGAAAATACAGTTTTAGAGCAACAAGACAACAGTGTCATTCCCAAACCAGGAGCTCTCTCGAGCTTTGGTTTTAGAAAGCAGAGGCAGCAGTGGGCAGTGTCTGTTTGGTCTGCTTGTTGAACTGGAACTGTGAACACATGCAGGAGGTGAGGGCATTAGGTTCTGTCTCTTTAATGAGTCATGGTATACCCAAGATCCCATATCTCATGAGAGTAGAAGAGATATTTCTGCTTTTCTATTTCTTTTTCCTCTTGTCCTGAGTGGCAAAAAAAATATGACACCTATTATATCAATTCCATCACCTCAAAGAGAAATGGTGGGAAAAACATCTGAACATTAGTTTGTCCCCAAAATCACCCAAAACAGCCAGTTCTCAAGAAAACAAAACTTGTTCCTGGTCAGAGAATGGAATGTCTACCCATTTTACTCCTTAGGAACAAATCAGAACAGGGGGCCCTAGTGAGCACTAAATAATGCCATAGTACAGAATGACATCTTTCCCAGTTAATCTGTTTATCTTATCTAGGCAATATGTCTTTTTAAAAATTCCAGTTTGGGAGTATCTCAATCTTGCTGGATTCTTTGGGGGATTTGAAGCACTTTAATTATTTCCAGTGTCACTCTTATTTCAAGATTTTGTAATACCTGGCTAGGTAAACTCAACTCTCTGTCATTTTTGTCATTAACAATTAGAGCTGTGGGAATACTATTTTGAAGACATAAAAGGTGGCAGCTATTGGCATAACTGTGAAGACAGACACTGGATTGGGCCACCCAAATTACTGGCATATTGTACAAGCCCCGCCCTGTCACTGGGCTTGGCGGGAAATCTGAGTCATATAATACCGATTTGTATTAATATAGTACTGATGTGGTAAAGAAGTAGCCAGCTAAACTAAAGTTATAGTGAACACAGATTATCATCCCAGCCAGAAAAACAGGGAAGAAAACTCATTTTGCCACCAGGTCCCTGGGGACTTACAATCTTACTTCAGTTTAATTCAACAGATATTTTGTTTACTCTATGCAAGGTACATGGACAAAACTGAACTAGTCCCTGTTCTCAAGGACCTACATTCTACTAGGGGGATAAGTTAATACAAGGAAATATGAAAAGGGAAAGAACACTAACAATTGAAGGATTCAGGGAAGGTTTGCACATGAGGTGGCATCTTCAACACATTTGGTTCCCTGATGTCCCTTCAAAAGGGCAGGAGAGTGGTTTTTGTCTAATTTATCCCAATTGCTTAATGGAGCTGAATTTAGCCTTCGCACTGTGCAGTATCTGTGTCAGGAGGGATTTGTTGTTGCCACTAAGTTGATTCCTTCTCAGGGTCTTTTATCCAAAGCTGTCTTGTGTAACCAAAACTTCTCCTATCTTTACCCCTTACCTAAAATAGTGTCTTGAGTCTTGGCACTGCAAGATTTGACCCCATTCCTCTGCCCTGGGAGATACTAGATTTTGCCTGGTCATGAAGAAATGGAATCGGTATTAGAGGAGGAGTTTAGAGGGGTTGGGTGGAATGAGATACCTGGCATCCTCATCTCTCTCAGAAGAGCTAAGATTCACTTCAAGGGCACCAAGGTTAAAGTAGTAACTGAATCCTCAGCCTCTCAATTCTGAGGTTATCAGCTTGGCACCCAGATGCATCAGTGTCAGTTAAAGACTCTTCTCCCCAAGTCATGTGTATCTGTCTGAAGGGTGAGAAGGCAGAGAAGTTCAGTTTTGATACTCAGTAGCACTGCCTCCTCTAAACAGACATTTCAGCTAGGCTCCTTTAGAAAGCTGCTAGGAATCATACTAGCAATGCCGTCAGGTGTACTTCATTATCCAGTGACTAGAGAGCATTTTTTCACATGTCCTTGTTCACCTAATTCTTATTTAGACCCTAGCTCAGGCAATCAATATTGAGTTATCACCTTCTTCCTGGAAAGTTGGCTTAGTTGGTTCTACTTTTGAAGCAAGGCCCCACCCTCCTACAGGATGACACCAAAGAAAAAGTCATTTTAATTGATGTTAATGCTAGAAATCAAAGAGCAAACAGGAAGAACTATGAAGAAGATCCCAAACAACTTAATTGTTCAAGGAATTTAATGGAAAAGAACCAGCAGATGTCCTAGGTTCTGGACTCTCACGATGTGACTCTGGACAAACTGCTTCATCTCTACTGGCCCTATTTTCTCTAAGTGGAAGATAGACACCTACTTTCCTTTTCCTATCTCCCTTGGTTACTATGAGTACAGAGAGATGTAGTCAGAAGCATTTTGAGGAGCTCTACAGAGCTCTTATAAATCCCCAAATGATGTTATGATGATGAAAATGGTCTGGGAAGGATGAAGTCTCCATGACTTTCCAGAGTGTTCTTCCTGTAGTTTTGGCCACCTTAGGGAGCTATGCCTTGAGTACTGTGTGTGTAAGTGGGCTAGGACTCCTGTTATCACTATTAATCCAGGAACCTGGGAGGCCCCTTTTTATCTGTGGCTTGTGTTGTGGTCCTACAACTCAGCTCACCCAAGGAAAGACATTAAGAAATGATGGATGTGGGGACTTGCTAAATATTTCTGGTGAAGAGGATGAGGACCTGGAGTTTGTCTGAGTGCAATATAGGCGAAAGCTGCTGTATGATCAGAAGTCAGTTCCTGAAGATGTTTCAGCCTTTTCCATTAATTTCATTTGGGTACTTCATGTTTTGTTCTCAAGCCTCTCTCAGAGCTACCAAACAACAGGGAAGAGATGGAGAAATAGATCCTCTTATTTTTGCCCTGATTTGGTATGATCAGCAAACTGGATATCCAGGGATTTGCTTGAATGGAATTCTTCAAAGTGATCAAGAACCTCACCACTCCAGGGTCTTTTACTTTCCTCCTCCTTCTCTCTCAAATCATCCTGTGAAGGATTTTTATTGTTATGTGGCAGGGACAATTTTGGATGTATGCAAATTTCCTATATCACACTCATTTTTCTTCCTCCCTTTCAGCTCCTAAGGAGATAATTCATTGCAACAAATTATCACTTTTAATTGTTCTCAGCACCAACTTGTTTAGTACATGCTGTTGCCAATTATTGCCTGCCTTCTTCAAACAGTCCAACCTGTGTTTTAAACCTAGACTCAGGTTTTGTTTTTTAACACAGAAAATGTAATTGCCTAGAGGGGGAAAAAGCCACTTAAATGTATAAAACGTTCATTAGCACTGTAGGGAACCCAACACTAAATTCTATCGTGGTTGCTCTTCCCCCTCCCCCTCTTTGCCATTATCACCCCTTTCACTGCCTGACAAAATCCTTAGCATGACTGTCTCCAGGCATCACTGCCATATCGCTGTCCTCCTCTTAGCAGGGGGATGGAGCTTCTCAGGAGAGCTCTGCTATCTCCCAATGGGTGGGATGTGTCTATTTCCTTTGCCACATTAAAGACCACTGCTGATGGGGTTTCTGCCCCCACCGAAATAAGCCCAGCCTAAACAGCTCTGGTATGATCTGAGACCTATTTCTCATGGGTTGTAGGCTCACACACTTCTTGGAGTTTAAGCCAAAATACTCTCTTCCTCTTATCAGGGCAGAATGGGAATTTTCTGCTCTTTCTGGAGTTGTCAGGTCAGGCCTAGGACAAGGGAGAAGACCTTGATCATCCTTCATGAATCCTTCTTATTCAGAGATTATAGGAAGGCATCTCTGCCACTACTCAGAACTCAGCTTCTAATAGCATTTTTTTTTCTCTTGCAGCAAAGTCTCTTTAAGATGGATATAGAGAACTGCAATGGCCGCTCGTATATGTCTGGTATGTCCTCTAATTTGTTCTGCTTCTAAAGAGCTGGAAGTAACCCTCCTTTGTCTTAGAGGAGTCACCTTGGACAGTAGGGCCCTCAAAGCTGCTGGCCAAAGGTCTGGCCTGTTAGTGATTGCTTCCTTATTTTATTTCTGAGGTCAATAGTAATTCTTCTCCTTAGGTTTTCTCTGTGTGTAAGGAGAGGATAAGAGGTACCGTCCAGGTTGGGGATATGGACAGAGGAAAGGCATATGCTTCTTTTACTTATTAGGTTGGCTCCTACAATCAGATGAGTGGAAGAGATGCCAGGCTCCTTTTTCTTCTTCCGAGGTCACTAGACTTCTTTGATACCATTTAAATCAATCCATCAGTAAGAATTTATTAAACATCTACTATGTGTCAAGTACAGTGCTAAGTTCGAGGGATACAAATACAAAATGTTGAATGATGATAGCCAAATAAGAAATGTATCCATTTCACGTCAGAGAATTAGAGCTGAGAGGCTGCTCACAAGGCCCACCCATGATCCTAAAGAAATGTGTGTTTTCTTGCCTGAAGATATTCTGACCAGGGTAAATAGAGAGCCTTTGCTTTTAGTGTGATTTTTCAGCGATGCAGAAATAACCACAGGCTTCCCAGACTCAGACACAGTAGGTGGCAAATGGGGACCTTTCTTCAGCCTCTTTTTTAAAAGATGAGTGTATAGGGGCTGAAACCAGGTTTTATTTCTAGGACTCAAGGATTCATGATATTGGATCACTGGAATAACGAAGAATTTAATTAAGGGGAATGAGGCCAGGAGCAAGTTTTAGAGTCATGAGTTGGTCCCTTTAGGAATTTGGGCTACACTGTAGAAAGAAACCTATATCTCCATTTCACCCCAAAAGGGGCTAGTGTAGAAACTGATGGGATGAATTGAGAACTGGGGAAAAAATAGGATGGGCAGGAGGCCAGTTTGAGATTGGTAGCAATGAAATTTAATTGAGGACATCTTCAAGCTGATGCTTATTTCTCACCATTCTAGACCTACATTTAAGGAAGGGATGGGCCTAACCAAATGGAGAATCAACTGATAGCTATTTCGATGGATGGAATAGCAGAAAAGAAGTAGATTGCTTTGGATAGAAGAAGCCTAGCTTGAGCCTGCAGTCATTCTCCTCCACAAGTATCTGAATTTTCCAGCCTCCTGCTTCATGAAGCCAAGGACCCAGAAATACAAATGTGCCATCCTTCACTGATGCTTCTTTCCTTGAGTATCTAGCATTATATCTAACTTCATCATCACCACATATTCCTCCCCTCAGAGTAATAAAGGAGAAGCCAGGAAGGGGACCATCAAAGGTCCACCTCCCAGGGTTCCTTTTAGTTCCCAGTGGAACTTCTACTGGCCACATACATTCAAACCTAGGGACTCTATCACTGTTCTGCTGTAAAAGCAAGCTTTTCTTGCTTCCTAAACAGATTGAGGTTTCCTTGTAGAACCAAAAAGGAGGCTTCTACTCCAAATGACTCTTGAAAAAGAAAGAAATGGACAGGCCAAAAGCACTTCAGCTGTGCTTTGAGAATGTTCACCAGGTATTTCTGGCTGGTAGCTGCTATGGAGTAGGCCTGGGGAAAGGGGAAGAGGGATAACAGATGACAGGATAACATAACGGACCCCAAAGATATCATCTGTCTGTCAGAATAGAGAGACTTCTCTGCCTAGAAGGTGTCTGGGAGCCTATCAACTGTCCTTCTTTCCTAGAGGTGATATGGCAGCATTGAGGATTGACTGTGTCATTGTTTAGAGTACCAGCCTCAACTTCAGATCATGGCTTTATCCATATGTGTCTGAGCCAAATGAACTTTCCCTAGCCTGGTCAGTTGATAAGGAAATGGCATGATGTTCTATGACTAATCTTGATGTTCTCCAGAAGGAAAAATGAGCAATTCTGCCCCTCTTAGTGTTTAACTCTCAGAAAGTTCTTTCTCTCTATCTTCTGTCTTTTACTGCATAAAGATTACTTCATCTAGATAAGGAGAATCCACATAGTGTCTATTCTTATTCATATTCTACTTTAGGAAGAAACTGAGTATCTCAAACTCAGTCTGTGTATATCAGGAATTATATCAGTCATTACTTCAAGCCTTCAGCAATAGCAAAATGCTTGGGAAATCTCAGTACAGGGATATAGGGGTAGGTAGTACATTTCCCCCCCCCTCTGCTAGAAGGCTGATTCCTTATGGGAGGGGGATGGCACAGGGGCCCCAGAGGGCAGTGTTGGGGAGGGAAGGCAAAGAGAAATGGTACAGACGTATTTGGCTAGACCCAGTGGTTTTGTGAATTCACAAAAGTAGTTAGGGTCCCTGAAAGGGTATAGGACAGCAGAGCAGAACGTGCCAGTGGCCAGAATGTACTTGGTCTCAAATTCCCAGTTCCTTCTACCCCCAGGTTCTCACAATCAGAGAATCTAGTCTTTCAAAGTAGGTCAGCACTAAAGTGAGCAGCTCCTTTGGAAGGGTGCAGAGCCGAGGCCTCTTCCTCCTAGAAGGCTGATTACTTATGGGAGGTGGATGGCACAGGGGCCCCAGAGGGCAGTGTTGGGGAGGGAAGGCAAAGAGAAATGGTACAGACGTATTTAGCTAGACCCAGTGGTTTTGTGAATTCACAAAAGTAGTTAGGGTCCCTGAAAGGGTATAGGACAGCAGAGCAGAATGTGCCAGTGGCCAGAATGTACTTGGTCTCCTCAGCTGTTTCGAAAGAGGGCTTTGTCTTCACCAGCCCTAAAGAAAAAGACCTCCCTTCTGCTAGAGGAAAAACAGGGATGGGGCTGCCCACATTTGTTGCAGGGAGTGGCTTTGGCCCTGTCCTGGAGCCTCAGCAGCTGCTCTCTGTCCTAGGTTCTATGGCATCTGGGGCCTTAGCTTCCCTAGCTGTTAAAGGGCTGGTTGGCCTGCCCCTCGTGGCTCCTTCCAGCCCAGCAGCTCCCTCTCTCCCTTCTGCCTTGCACACGCTCCCTGGATTCTTAGGTATTTGTTGAGTAGTTGTTCTTTGTCTGCTGGGCACGAGGGCATCTGCCTCCCCCCCCTTCCGCCCCCTCAGCCCTCCTTGCTGCCTTGAGAAAGAGCTGTTTTAGCCTCAGCGCCCCCCATTCTCTCTCACTAGCCCTTTCCCCAATCATCCATAGACACACACACTGCCCCCCCCCCAAGCCGAGCACTTCTTGCCAGCTGCAGCTGTGGGCCCCTGCTCACCGGGCTGCTTGCTGCTGGTGCCTATGAAATGACGGCGGTTCCCCTCACTTCCAGGAATCCATGCTTCCTGGAAGGTGAGTGGCTGGGCTCACCCCTGCCTGCCACCCAGACGCAGACATGCACACACCACCCGCACTCCAGCACCGTTACCAAGGCGGTGGCTTGCGCTTGCACCTTGGGGTCTCACCAGCAAGGGAAGGATAATGTAAGTTCAGGCAGGAAGTGGACAGAGGGAGGGGGAAGGGGGTTGCTGGGGCTAGGGAGCCAATTCAGAAACAACTCCCGAGCCTGAGGAAAGGGAGAGGGGTAGAGAAAAGGGAGGAGGGAAGGGGGAGGGGGCGTTCCTTGCTATGCTTGCCAAGGATGGGAGAGGGCGTTTGGCGTTGCTAAGCAAAGACAACGGCTTGAGCCGCCTGAGCTAGTGGTGACATCTCGATTAGGCCTTGGGGACACAGATGGAGTGCCAGGGGTAAAATGCCAAAGCAGGCCTGGGTGGGATGGAGGGGGAAGAGAGGGAAGCTTTTTAGTGGGAATAGGGACTCAGCAGCAGATGCCTTAGGTTTGAAGAGGTAGAGGGGGCTTTTTCCTCCTCCTAGCCATGTCCCCACAGTGGGAATGGGTGTGCCTGTGGGTGTGGGTAGTAGGTAGCACTTGGCATTTACCTTGCTCTTCTGGAGAAGGCCGACTGCCCCCTATCTCAGAGTCCCATTGCTAAGAAAGATCTGCCAAAGTCAAGGCTCTGGCAGAGAAGTGTGAGGATTCAAGGTTCTCTTTAATTTCCTGACTGCTTCTTAAGGGCAGATACCATTGGAGGTGAATCAGGGAGAGGAAGGCTAGAACAGAGTATGAATGTAAAACATATATAACCTATGGGTTATCTCTTCCTTCCCCTGGTCCTAAGGTATGAGCCTCATGGTTTACTTCTGATGGCAAAGAAGCCAGCCTTGCTGTGATAAGTTTGGCCAAGAACATTTCTCTGGGATGTGAAAATAGCTTCAGCTTGATTAGTTTGGAGTTTTCCAAAAACTTAGAATATTTGAAATTCCCTCCCCTGAGCTTCTTATACCTTGAGGGATCTGATGAGTTTCCCAAGGCTAGCGCTGGTTCTCTCTCCTTCCTAACTAGGATTCAAAGTCCATGGTTTCCCAGATTGATTTCTAACCCCTTAAACTAATTGTTTCAAGTAATTAACCCTGCACAAGTTGATTTGACTGAATAACAATCTTCTGGTACTCACCAGGGAAGAAGTGGATGAGAATATTCTTTCCCTCACTTTCATCCTAGAAAGAGAAGCCCTATCCAAGGGTTTCATGAGCTGGCACCACTTGGCTATTAAAGGGACACTCTTTCTCATGCTCCTAACACCCCTCCCCCAGCAAACAACTCTAAGGGGAACACAGAGTCAGAGCCAATGACTTTTCACCCAAGAATCCAATGACATTTCCTAACAAGTTCACTAATCTTTGTGGAGTCAAATCCCATATCTCTTCTTCCCCTATCAAGTTACTGAGGACAGTTTCATATTAAGTAAATAGTTAGGCATAGTCCCTTAGAGTATAGAAACTTTTCACCTTTTCCCCCACCCCTTAGCACTGTGTCTGGCTATGTAGTAAGTGCTTAATAAATGCTTGTTAATTGATTTTAAAAGTTAAGACAGATCCTTTTTTTATCCTTCCTCTCCCCAAATTCTGTATAATGCCTTAGTTAAGGGAGTCTGAGGATGGAGTGAGGACCCAGCCAGCCCACAACACTATATATATGTGGTTGTGGTCTTATCTAACATTCTCAAGAGACATAACCCATCCCAGAAGAGGGAACTGAGTCTTGAGTCATGAAGCATTTTTCAAAAGATCTAAAGAAAAGAATTATATTTGTTTGGTGCATTAAGGTTTACAAAGCTCACAACAACACTGTGAAATAAGTTAAAGCCTGGGAACCTCCAGAAACTGAGGAGAGAATCAAAAGGGAGACTTTGATGAAAGAAGATCCTGAGTGATTATTTTCTCTTCACTGACCAGAGCAACAGAAGGATCTCTTAAGGGGATAGTCCTTGAATTTCTTACATTGTGAACAGGGATGGATAGTTCAAATTCTGACCTCTTTAGAATTCAGTCTTCATTTTGTGAGAACAAGTCTCTTTACTATATCTGGATGAAGCAATAGCTGGATTTCCAGACTGGGGGTGTTAGAAGTTTTCTATGCATATCTGTGTAACAGGTGTCTATAAATGCCAGTATAAGCATGGAGCTAGGTCCATGCATGCCAGTATGTTTATCTGCACTTATCTGTAACATTTATGTCTGTGTATGGATTAGCAGGCATTTATTAACTTCTTCCTGTGTACAAAAAGGTAGGGGTCATATGGAAAGGGAGGATCCTCCTCCTTTTTCCCCCAAATTGATATGATCCTTCTCTTCAGGGAACCATATAATCTAGTTGAAAACACATGAGACAACTAAATACTTGTATAAAGTAATATATTAGCAAATCCCAATGAGTAGACCATAGTACAAAGTGAGCGTGCAAGTGCTTCAGGGACACTAAATAGAGGAGTGAGCAGAATCAGATAGGGTCCATCACAGAAAAAAGACATCCTGGAAGGGGCAAGGTGTAGAATTTGGCTTTAGGAGTCCAAGGATGAGTCTGTGACTTAGACAGAATTTTTGTTCTAGCCCCCACCTAAGAGATGGCCTGCCTATCACCTCCTTTGAGATGACTTCCCATGATTGGGTGATATGTATGATAGCACCTAGAGAGCACTACCACTGGTCTTCCCAGAAGATCCAGGAGGTGACTTTAGGATCTGTTGGGGGGGATGTTCCCCATCAAAATGCCTCCCTGCTGAAGCCTCTATTTGTCTCCTTTCCTCAGCTCTCCAAGCCCCAGTCCCACTTCGCTTCCTGTGGGTGTCAATTGATGATGTTGTTCTTCCCCTCAACCTTATAAAGTAAGGTAGAGGGCCCCAGCCACCCTGTTTCCCTGAGGTCTGAATAGCACCCATGTGGCTCTCTTCTCAGTGCTGAGGGACAAGAGGACACAGTGAGTGCTAGGTGGTTATATCTCTAGCTTTTCCCATTAACCTTCTTCTGCTTTGTTTCCCTAAGGTAGCGGGGACTCATCTCTGGAGAAGGAGTTCAGTGGAGCCCCAGTGGGGCCCACTGTGAGCACCCCAAATAGCCAGCACTCTTCACCCATCTGTTCGCTCAGTGGTAAGTATCAGTCCCTCATTCCCAACCCCAACCCATCTTATCCCATTTACTTTTGGTTTCTTATTTATCTTTTGTTTGGGACTAGTACCCTATCATTATCTTTATTCGGCTTCCATAACTCTTTAAGAGCATTGGGGGAGCCCAGTGTCCTACGTTCCCCTGGTTTCTGGAAGGAGAATGGTTAGTCACAGTCAAGCAAAAATGAAGTTAAACTAGGTATAAGTAGGGGATGGGGGACGTGCAGTACAAGTAGGGAAATATGAGCTAAACAAGTTGAAGTGCTGAAGAAGCTTCTCGATTCTAGACAAACAGAAAGGGTGATGAGGAGTTGTGTGGGGACGTTGGAAGAGGGCGGAGTGCCCTCCCTATTCACCTTCACTGTCCTGCTCAGGTGGGGTCCTTGTGACTGCCCCTCCCCAGCTGGCCTTGGATCTGTGACATTCTCTAAATGATTGGAATAGTCAGGAATGTAGGTCAGAGCTAAAGTCAAAGCTCTTTCTCCCACAGACAGCTCTTTCTTTCACCCTCCCTGCCATTAGCTTTTATTGAGAAGAGGAATGGGTAGAGGGTGGGAGGATAAATTGGGTTATATATGTTCTCCACCTATGTTCTTTTCCTCCCTTGCTCTCCAGCCCACCTACATCTTCCCTGGGCCCCACCAAACCTTCCCAAGACCATCTTGCCACCAGTATCTGTGGTTGGCTTTTTGCCTAGGGCTGAATCAGACATCTTGCTTAATGATAGAAAAATTGAAAGGAATTCCATCTCCACCAACACACACACACACTCACACTCACACTTTTCTTATCCTAGTAAGAGAAGACACCCTACCAACTCTCAATCTTTTCACTCCTGAAGCCTGATTACACAGTGGGTGGAATGGATAGAAAAAGATATTCCAGGCCTCAGCAGGACCAGGTGCCCCTCACCATGGCTACTGCATCCTAGATACTCATCCCTCTTGAATTCTAAAAAGTCTGGCCAATTTTTTCTGTACTGGCCCTAAATCGTTCCCCCTCTTTGCTTGTCCTTGTCCTAACCAACAAAACGTTCACCTCCCAGGTAATTCCATCAAGGTGGAGATGTACAGTGATGAAGAGTCAAGCCGACTGCTGGGGCCAGATGATCGGCTTCTGGAAAAGGAGGACAGTGTGATTGTAGAAGACTCATTGTCTGAGCCCCTGGGTTATTGTGATGGGAGCGGCCCAGAGCCTCACTCTCCTGGTGGCATTCGACTGCCCAATGGCAAGCTCAAGTGTGACATCTGTGGTATGGTCTGCATCGGGCCCAATGTGCTTATGGTACATAAGCGCAGTCACACGGGTGAGCAGAAATGGGGCTCCCAGGGAAGGTTTTGGAGTGGGGTTGCAAGTGGGAAAAGGAAAGTGTTTCTTGGGATATTTGCATAGATGGTAGCTATAAAATAGCTAAGGGGAAAAGCATTGATCAGCAAGGGTGCTAGGGGAGGCCACAGTCAGGGGTGAGGTTGAGGCAAGAAAAGAATGAGCTCTCCCATGACTTATTTCAAACTGGCAGGAAGGGGAACTTAGGCTCCCAACCTCACTTGCTCCCTGTCGGCACCTGTCTCATTTATCACGATGAGGAGGTGGTGATAGGAATGGCTCCCATGAGGTTGGGGGAGGTACTGTGTTGAGACCTCAAGGAGTGTCCTAGGGTAAGCTAAGATGGGGATTCCTGGCTACTGTTTCTGGTTCTTCCATCCCCTCTGAGGGCCTCCGTTCTCCCCTTCTCCCTTCTGCTTCCCCTCCCCCACCTCCATTAATCTCTTCTCCAGAAATGGACATATGATTTCACTTCAGTGCTTCCCCCCAGCTTCCAGGACAGAGGAGGTAATTTGGAGCCCAGACATTGATTAAAGCCAAAAGGCCATCTTGTGCCAATGCCCTTGGAGAAAGGCATTGGACTGTCTCTCCCCCTCCCTCCCACAAATGCCTGGCACCTATCCCTGCACCATTACACCATTGCTGCCCAAGGAGTGACTAGATCAAGCAGGAATTCCTAAGGCACAGTCCTGCCTGGCACCATAGACCCACCTTGCCTATTAGAGAGGTATTCTGAGCCAGTTAGGTGGGGGGTCGAGTCTGGCCTTAAAAACCCTCTCCCTCCCCTCCCCTCTGGGGTCTGTCTCCCTTGCAGGTGAGAGGCCCTTCCACTGCAACCAGTGTGGTGCCTCATTCACCCAGAAGGGGAACCTGCTGCGTCACATCAAGCTGCACTCAGGGGAGAAGCCCTTCAAATGCCCCTTCTGCAACTATGCCTGCCGCCGGCGAGACGCTCTCACTGGCCACCTCCGCACCCACTCCGGTCAGTGAGCCACAGACAGGGGAGTGAAGGGAGGGAGGGTTGCACCTTGGAACTGCCTACTCTCCCCCAGCCCCAATCCCACTCCACACAAGGCCCTCTGGCTCAGTCGACTAACATGGAATCCCAGCCATACAGAAGAAATAGGAAGGACGCTCTTTGTTTTTGGAGAGCTGATAATTTAGTTGGGGGAGAAAGGAAGTAGCAAAGTTTGAAAAAAACAAAACTCTTAACATTTACAAAGTCGATGGTGCCTTGTATCTTTGCCCTTACCTCCTGATTCACAGAGCCCTTGTGGGAAATTTCAGGGGATATTTAGCAAGACATTTAATGTCTACTATGAACTGTGCAGAGGAGCAAAGGGGAATAGGAGGCAATGGTGGTGTCTCTTAGCTGTCATCCTCTCTGGTGCCAGAGCCATCTGTTCCCCATCACATCCCCACTTCTGAGCTCCCACCCCACTTTGTTCCAACTCTAAGCCCCACAGGCATAGAGAGGCCCAGCCTTCGGTTCTCAGAGGTAGGGATGATTCCTAGACTTTCTCTCCCATTCTTTCCTATTTCCCTTAAAGGTCCTCCTAGTTCGGAAGGGAAAGAAAGCAGGTAATCCACCCACAAGTTTCTGCTTCCTTCCTTCTTCTTAGGGCAAGTGCAGGGCCAGAGGGTGGCAAGGGCTCAGGATCTGGAATAAATTGACTGGGGCCAAGCTGATGATTTTGCTCAGACCAGCCTAGATAGACGCCCGGTACAGTGTGAATCCAGGGAGCAGGCAACACCTCACAGCCTCCTTCTTCAGTGTGGGGCTCATGGTTCAGACAGAGGACACAAGACGAGCTGAGGAGAAGGTTCTGGGGAGCCTTTCCCTGAAAACTATTCCTGATGTTATTCTGTCCTCTAAAACTCATGGCATTGGGGCAGGGGTGAGGGGAGCAATATGAGAGAGACACATTTGTCATCTCGCCACCCCAACAGCTTCCTCCTGGTTCTTTCTCCAGGCCTCTGACTCTTCATAGCTCTGCTTCAGAGCTGGGTGGGACCTTTCCACTCCAGGGTTGGGGCAGCAGAGACAGACAAAATTCTCCCTTCCCTAACTTCCTAATCCATCCACTACGCAGACACAAAGCAGCCACCCTGTGCCCCTTGGATCCTGTTTATTTCCCCCACCCTGGGAGGTCTGCTGATTCTTAGCAGTGAGTGGGGCTTAGCCTTGAAATGGGAAGGAGGAGGAGTGGGGAGCCTCCCCCTGCTGGTTTGAAACAGGTTGTTTGGGCTCTAGGCTTAGGGATTGCTCACTGAGGGGTGGGACAGGCTGGGGAGGGGTACAGACACTTTCTCTTGGGAGAGGGGTGACTGGTGAACAGGAATAGAAACAGCTGCTGTGCAGGGTCCAGCTCTGTGGCACTGTGCCTTCTCTCCCCTAATGTCAGCGGGGTCTTCACAACAGCCACAAGGGTGGCCCTTCCCAAGGCCTGAGCACATTGCCCTTGGCCTGGATGGTGGAACCATGGGCCATCTCACCCCTTCAATGCCAGCATTTCTGGAGTAAGACCAGAGCAGCTGCAGGGCAGCCACAGCCACCTCACCCTCCCAGCTCCCTAGTGATGCTTCCTCATGACCTTTATAGCCCGATCAGCAGCCTACCTACCATCTTGTGCCCCCTTCTGCTTCCCCTTTACAGTGCTCTAGTTGTCTGCATTGCTTTTCTGGCTCTGCTTACTTGGCTTTGCATCTGTTCATGTAAGGCTTTCCATGCTTCCCTGCATTCTTCCTGTTCATCATTTATTATAGCACAGTAACACCCCATTACATGAAGTAACAAAAGTTCATCGTTTCTTAAATAAGCCTCCTCCCCCTGCTCACACACCCTTCTCCTTCTCCATCACCCTTCCCTTTCAGCTCCAAGCTCCCTAGAATTCTCTTTAAGGATAGGGCCTAGACCTACAATTTCAGTGACATATAGGGAACTCTCAGGTAAGGAAATTCCCTCTACTGATGCAGGTTGGTACATATTCTACAACATAGAGTATTAGAGAGCTGCCTAGAACATTGAGGGGTTAAGTGACTTGTCCAGGCTCACACAGCCATGTGTCAGTGGTGGCACCTGAACTCAGGTCTTCTTGAAAGCTGAGGTCAGCTTTCTATCCATGATACCATGCTGCCTCTTTAATGAAAACTCTAATACCTGATATTCCCAACATTCCTTCTGCCTCTCCCATAAGAATATTAATGTCTAGCCTTTAAAAAGCATACTAGCCAAAACAACTATGTTCTTTCTCATGGGCTAAAGAATCATGTTCTTTTTTCATATTCTTTTTCATCTTTGTACTTTCTTTTAAACCCTCATTCTCTTTTTCTCTTCTCCTTTCTCAGTTCAGCCTCAGTATCTATTAAGGACGTATCTTTTTGATGCCCTTGTTATTTCAGGAGGGGATCAGTATCTAGAGACAGAGAAGTAATGTACAGAAAGCTCAGGCTATAAATGTAAGCCAAACTAGGAATGGAGTGGAGTGGGAGCTAACTCCCCTTGACCCCATATAAGTCCTTGAAGGCTCTTGGTTCATTGCCACCAGCCTAACATTTTCCCCTCAACGAAAGCAAAGGGTGCGTAAGCAAGAAATCCCCTTTTCTGATAAACAGCCACTCTCAACGGTCCGCCCCATAGAAAGGTTAAACCACAGCCTGGGGCCCAGGCTCTGATGCCCTGGGGTGTGGCTAGCCTGCCTGCCAAGGGCCTTGTCCCCGTCTTCCCAGCAGCAGCAGCTGGTCACCAGCTCCAACCCTGTGCTGACTGGTAAAAGGGTCCCTTGTCCCTCCTCCAGCTCTCCTAGGTCATCCTCACTCCCTAGGCATGTGTTTGCCTCTAACAGGTGGAGAAAGTGAATGTATGAAGTCAAACTTAGGGTCCTCTCAACGCCAGACGTTTGTTATTTGCCTTTCTGTGGAGCATAAGTGACCCTGGTACTATTTCTTCCCCATCCTACCCCAATCCCAACTCTAGTCTCTTCCCCGACGGTGGGCAAGCCGTACAAGTGCAACTACTGTGGCCGGAGCTATAAGCAGCAGAGCACACTGGAGGAACATAAGGAGCGCTGTCACAACTACCTGCAGTCTCTTAGCACTGAAGCCCAGGCCCTGACTGGAGCACCAGGTAGGGCCCCAGGGAAAGCTGAGAATGGCAGGGAGAAAGCAAGGTGCTGACCAGGAGCCAAGGAGCATTCCTGGTCCCGCACTCCAGGGGAAGAGGAAGAGGCCAGGGCAGCGTGAGCAGAGCCTTCTGTGGATTGGGGGGTTGGGGGCAGTGGGCAGAGCTGGAGCAGGGCACCTGTTTTGTGCCCGGGACCCTTTGGGCAATGATTGAAGCCCACGAACCCCTTTGTAGGATGATGCTTTTAAATGTACACGATAACATATATAAGCTTACAAAGGAAACCAATGGTATTGAAATACAATCATCAAAATTTTTTTAAGACAAGATCACAGACTCCCAGTTAAGAACCCCTGAAGTAGAGAAAGGAGACACAATCCTTACCCTTTATCTAATAAGGGAGACAGAGAAGACCCAGGCAGAAGATGAGTGCAAACTGTGTGAGGGGGTTGGACAAGATGGCCTCACTGAAGTGCTTTCATCATTGAATCCATGCTCCCATAACAAACTTTTTGTTTGTTTTTGGAGGAGGAAAGGCAAGGCAGTTGGGGTTAAGTGACTTGTCCAAGGTCACACAGCTAGTTTTTTGTGTTAAGTGTCTGAGGCCTCATTTGAACTCAGGTCCTCCCGACTTCAGGACCAGTGTTATATTTCCTGCACCACCTAGCTGTCCCTATAATCAGCTTTTGCAATTTACATACAAAAGTATTGGCAATACCGGCAGAGTGGATTTTAGATGAGGTCAGGGCAAGCAAAACCTGGATGGTTTCTAGTCACAGGTCATGTATGCTCTGCCTCAGGCACTGTCTCTCTGAGTTCTGGGAGCTGTGTAGAGCGTGCTGCCCCTCTCCTTTCACTCCAGTTCTGACCCTCTCTCCTCTCACCCTCCTCCCACGTCTCCTCCAGGTGATGACATGCGTGACTTAGAGATGGTGCCAGACTCCATGCTGCTACACTCATCCTCTGAGCGGCCAACTTTTATTGACCGCCTGGCCAACAGCCTCACTAAACGCAAGCGTTCCACCCCCCAGAAGTTTGTGGGTAAGACACTCGAGGGAATGGAAGAGGTGGGGGAGGGCTGCAGAAATTACAGGGAACAGCACTCTGTGCCCAAAGCCCTTCTGAATCATCGGAGCCTGAAATAATGAAAATAATGATAAACAGAACTGACATGGTGCCTTGGCATGGCCTCATGGCACAAGCACCTGCACCAGCTCTAAGTACAGTCTTCCAACCACCTCTTCCCCTAAGACAGCCATATCTGGATAGCATAGTGAACAGTTCCAGCCTTGGGGCCCAGGAGCCTTGGGTTCAAGGCTTGCCTCAGGGACAAACTGGCTCTGATCCTTGGCACATCCCTCGACCTCTCAGTGCTCCAGGAAGCACTCTCAGACCATGAAATGCAGAGCACAGGAAGACCAACATTGGTAGAGGGAGCTTCCTCACCTGGAAGGTCCTTGTGCCAATACAGTCATAAAACCCAGTCCCAATACCTGAAGGTTTGCAAAGCATTTGACATCTGTTCTCCCATCTGGATCTCACAACCCTTCAAGGGAGGGGCGATTATCATCACCATTTTACAAATGAGGAAACTGAGACTGTGAAGATTTGTAAATGGCTTGCCCAGAGTCACCCAACTAGCAAATGTCTGAGGCAGGATTTGAACTCAGGTCTTCTCGATTATGCCATGCCCCCCTCCAACTCCAGCATTCTTTCCATTGTGCCAGAGGTAACAAATATTCAGAGACCTGAAACATACTCAAATGTAATTGGAAAAGATTTAACACTATAAATAACAACAAAATACACCAGAACCAAGATGATGTTGGTATGTGGTTTTCTCAGTCAACACAGGGTCCACAGGGATCCTTCTGTATAGCTTGGTGGCCTTGTCTTTGGCCACAGCCCCCCACACCCCAGACATAGCTGCCTTTAGAGCAGAGCTGCCTAGGAGTCCATGTCTACAGCTGTCATGGGTGGAAAAGAGAGAAAGAACAAAACAGCTGGAGCTGCAGCTGAAGTCAGACCTCACTGGGAGTGTCCCAGCAGTCAGGAAAAGAAGAGAATCTCCTTCACTTGAGCCTTTGACATAGGAGCAGAGCATGGACCCCAGAAGGAAGGGGGTCCCTCCAGCTGTAAATCCCATGGTCCTTTGATCCTAGGAAATAGTCTGCACTGACATCCCCAGCTTGGATGAGGACCCCTGTTGCGAGAGTCCTGAACTCTCATGGGTAGCAGATCTGGAAGGTGGGCCAGGCCTCCATGGGCCTGAATAGAGGGTGGCACATAAAAATGCCCCCCTTTGGGGTGTTTTCTGATTTGGGGGCTCAAGTGTTTTCTCCTTCCCTGCAGGTGAGAAGCAGATGCGCTTTAGCCTTTCCGATCTCCCCTTTGACATGAATTCAGGTGGCTATGAGAAGGATGTGGAGCTGGTTGCACACCATGGTTTGGAGCCTGGTTTTGGCTCACTAGCCTTTGTGGGAGCAGAGCACCTGCGCCCACTTCGCCTTCCACCTGCCAATTGCATCTCAGAGCTCACACCTGTCATAAGTTCTGTCTACACCCAGATGCAGCCACTCCCTGGCCGACTGGAGCTGTCTGGAACCCGGGAAGCCAGTGAGGGGCATGAGGATCTGGCTGATGGGGGCCCCCTCCTCTACCGTGCTCGGGGTCCCCTGGCTGACCCTGGGGTCTCCCCCAGCAATGGCTGCCAGGACTCCACAGACACAGAGAGCAACCATGAGGAGCGAGGTGGGGGTGTTGTAACCACCCCTCAGTGTCCCTCAAATCAGCCCGCCCCTGCTCTGGTTGTGGGGAGCCGGCCCAGCCCCGCCTACGCCAAAGAGGACCCCAAGATGCAGGAAGGGCTCCCCCGGAGTGCTCCTGGCCCTGCCAAGGACGTGCTGCGGGTGGTGGGTGAGGACGGAGAGCCAGTGAAGGCCTTCAAATGTGAGCACTGCCGAATCCTCTTCCTGGACCATGTCATGTTCACCATCCACATGGGCTGCCATGGCTTCAGGGACCCTTTCGAGTGCAACATCTGTGGCTACCACAGCCAGGACCGGTACGAGTTCTCCTCCCACATTGTCCGAGGGGAACACAAAGTGGGCTAGTGATCTCTAGCCTCCCCTCCAACCCAGCCCTTCCTGTCTTCTCCCCCTCCCTTCAGAGGTGCCCAGCCCTCCCATCTCACCCCTGCCTCCCACTGTCCGCTTTTCTACCTGACTACGTTTTGCTTTTATAGCCTGTCACACAGACATCGTCCCTGCTGCCTGATTTCACACTTGACTCCTCACCATTACTGCCCTTTCCTTTCTGCGAGTTGCCAAGCTGATTTATTTAAGCATTGTGATGAAACAGGTCTTTTGTTTTGATTCTCCCTTTTTTTCAACCCCTATGCCTCCCCAAATTCACACTAAGTTATTTAGTAAGATTATTAGATGGAGGGTTTTTGCCCTCTACAGAAAAAGTCTGTCAGATACCTGCCGTTCTCTACCCTCATTCCCTTCTCCTGTCCAAGCCTAATTTCTCTTTCTATCCCTGCTTCCTCCACATCCCTAGGACAGTGGGCTGGGAAGCTCTCTAGAGTTTGGAGGGGCATTGGCCTACTGCTGTCCCTGATCCTCACCCCTCACTTACACTGCCAGATTCCTCAGTTCCGGTGCCGGTGCCTCCTGGCCCCACCATAGCTCTGTGGCATTATAGCTCCTCTCTGGGACACCCTTATCCTGGCACTCCATACCTCTCTGCCCTCTCACCTTGGGCAGCTTGCACTGTTCTTGAATGAATGAATGAATGAAGGATATCCCCCATTTAGGGGGAGGAGAGGGTTGAAAAAGTTCACTCCAGGGCACTGTGAGGCTCAGAATCCTCTCACTCGTTCCCCTAATAATATGAATACTCTGAAGCCTGCATTTGCACTCTGGGTCTCCCACTAGGATGTGATATCCTCTCCCTTCAACCTCACAGGGGCTGTTCTGGTCCTCCAACCAGTCTATGTGCTCAGTGGTGGCTTCCCTCCACTTGGGGCACCCTGATTTGATATCCTCAGGGGTGAAAGCTGGGTCTGCACCTTTTTCTGTCTCTGAAGCATTGGGGGTAAAAGATCCTCACCAAATTGGAAACAGGACAAGGAGAAGACAAGATTCTTCTCTTCCTCTCAATGCTTCTTCAATTGACTCCCTCACCCCAGAAACCTCTCTAGGCACTCAGGGGCTTTCCCACCATATGAAAAACCAGTTAAAGTCTATTGCTGCCTGAAGACAAGGAGGAGACCCAGCCCTTCAGTCTTACTGCCTTCACCCTCCCCAGCAGGGATTACCATCCCATTCTTGATCCCTGAGGCTCCATCCTCAGGGTCAGTGGTCATGAGAAGGGGATGTTTCTTTCCTCACTTTTAATTATTTCAGTATAACCAAAAATGATTGCAGGGTGGGCATGTGCCCCTGCCCCTACCCTACCCCTGCCCAGGGAGAGTGGGTCCAGCACATCTGGACTGAGGGCATCCTTCACTGCACCCTTCATGCCTGGTGCCAAGGAAGCAGGGAAGGAGGGATTCATTTCCCTCCTAGGTCCTGAAGCATGCTTGGCTGTTCTTGTTGGTCTGGGAGGGAGGCAGAGGCCCCTGGGAAAGGGAAGCATCTCTATTCATATGGAGTCCCAGCCCAGGGCCACAGCCACCTGGCTCTCTTGCTTCCTTGAGGTTCAAACCAAAGGCTGTTTTTTTCTATGTTAAAAAAAAAACAAAAAAACAAAAACACAACCACCTCACAAGTTGCAACACTTGGTCCTTCTCTCTTTCCTCTCACTTTTCTCCTCCAACTCCCACCCTTCTCTTCCTCTTCCCATAACTCCTTTCCTCATTGCCTCTTCTGCCTCTTCTCCCTTTTCCCCCTCCTCAGGGCTCTCTTAGGGGTCCCCAGGGAAGGATGCCGCAGGGTTGGCTGGGGGACAGGACCCAGGATTGTGGCACTTGGGCCTCTGAGAGGAGTCTGTCTCATCCTCTTGTGGGGAGGAAATCCTAAAACAGTTTCTTCCTCTTTCTCCTCCTCTACCCTGAGGTTTCCTGGATGAGATCCAGACAGGTGTAGAGTGGAGCATCATTGTGATGAGCCTGTCTGTTCCTCCTGGACAATGTAGCAATAAACAGACGCTGCCAGGGTCAGGGAGGTGGGCGTAGGGGAACAAAGACAGGAGGAGAGGGGAAGGGTGGAAGGGTCTCTAAGGGAAGGTTCTTTCCAGCAGGTCCCGGTTCTCCTACCTCCCTACTCCACTTTTGCAGAGCAGATCTGGACATTGAGCCCCTTTCTATTCCTCCTTCCCTTTCTTAACTGGGAACTACTACAGTATTCTGTTTGTGATAGTAACTCCCCATAGGGACTATTCCCTCCAGGGAGATAAGAGCCTTAGGGTCCTACCCACATCCTTTCCCCAATCTACTTTGGCAAACCTGTGATCCCCTTACCTCCGAAAATTCAAAACAAAACAAAATCACGTTCTGAGGCTATTGCTATGCCCAGGAGAGCAGAAATTTGGGGACTGGGAGCAAGATAAGACTTAGGTAGGGGAAGAAGGGGACTCCATCACTTTCCAGATCATCACTGCACTTTAACCAGGGTCTTAAGTACAAAGCCCTACTTCCCCAGAGCCCCTTTGGCTCTGGGACCTCAAATGTGCTCACCCCTTCTCCCAGCTCCTTTTGTTTAAAAAAAAAAGAAAAGGAAAAAAAAGAAAAGAAGGAGAAAAGGAGAAAAAAGGAAAAAACAAACAAACCCTGAAACCTATGTGGAGGAAAGAGGTGTTTTCCTTTTCTAACAAAATTCAAAAACAACAAAACCCTTTCTAAGCAGATACTTTTCCAAACCTTTGGGTTTTTTTTTCCATGTCTGTCTCCAGGCTGCGGAGGGATTTTTGTAACACTCCTAGCAGCTTCTTTCCTTGTGTACATATTATATATATATATTTTTAATCAGACATTATGATGAACAAAAAAAAGAAAAAGAAAGTGCAATACCACTTCTGCCCTCTTTCTCTTTCCCAGGGTTTTCATTTGTATCCTAGACTTGGTGTCTTTCTTGATCCCTGTCCTCTTCTGGGTCCCTCCCCCCCTTTTTTTTGAGAGTTCTTTCCCTTCTTAAGGGGAGTCAAACTTGCTTTTGAGACTTAACTGCGAAGCGTTTTGTATCTGTAATATATTGTAAGTAAATATTTGTGTAACGAAGAATATACTACTGTAAGTTTTGTACTGTACTGGCTGAAGGTCTGTTATAAATAAACATGAGTAATTTAACACCTCCTGTCTTTGCAAACTTCCCCTACTTTGCTGTTCTGGTGGGAAGGAGGGAAAATTCACTTTGTCCTCCTCAGATAATAAACAGTTTGGGCAATGTAAAAATAAGAGCTTTGGAAGAGATTAAGCAAGAGATCCCCAAATGAAACTGTTACAGCAAGAAAGGTTGACTTTAAATGTCAGGATGGGCTCCGTGGCACAAGCAAGAGTTTTAAAATCCTGGGATAAGGCGCTGGAGAGACTCTTCATCCTGGGACTGCTATCCGAATAGCCTTCCTGGCCTTTTCTGCCTCGAAATAGGAGGACCTTTACCTCTGGAAAGCATGGGAATTCACTAAACACATTTATTGAATGTCTACCACGTATCAAGTAGTACGCTAGCTACCCAGGGCAATGCAATTAATAGCAGCAGGAACCTGCAGCCGTAATGAAAGCTTACACTGTACTCCATCACCCGTGGGGTGAAATTCCTCCGCTCAGCTGTACCAGACCTAGGGCTAAGAAAACGTGGATCCATGTATCTGGAAGAAAGAGGAAGAGGGGGAGAAGGACCAGGCTGTGAATGGAGAGTTTTCTATCTGATCCCGGCAGGGAGAGGAGGAGCCCCTGAAGTTAATATTGAGGAGGGGAGTCTTTTTTCCGGTGGTGGGAGTGGGATGTGCCTACAGACGTTTCATCTTCCGCCTTTCTGTCCCCATTCTTAAAAGAAAAGGAAGCTGAGACCAGGAGGAAGGATTGCGGGAACAAAAGAGCAGGATGTGAAAGATAAGCCTCCTCGGCTAGCGGGAGCTCGGCCTTGGGGGCCTCCACTGAACTACATCTCCCATCGCACACGTAGGCTTACCTGCGCATTCAAACTACAACTCCCAAAAGGCAGTCCTTCGTGTTGACTTCTACCCGGTGGACTACAACTCCCGGCGTGCCTTGAGACACTACAGCGGACCGGCTACAACTTCCAGCGGGGCTTCTGGGAAGGCTGAAGCCTCGCGGTGCATGTCGGAAAATAATTTTACTTGTATTCTTCCACGCGTAAAGAAAATAGTCCATCGAGGCTCTTTCTTCGAGGCTAAAACAACTCCAGAAACCTCTTTTAACCGAGGAGATGCGCCTCTTAAGGAGTAAGGCCTTTTGTTAAGTGTGTCCTAGGATTGGTTTGTCTCCGAGGAGAAACTTTGTCTGCGCACATGTGTTGGCGCACGGATCTCTGGATATATAAGACGGAAGGCGGTAGGGCCGGATCCTTTTTCGACTCCTGGCCTCCAAGATGGTGAGGAAGCAGCTTAGGTTTGGGGTCTTTGGCGTTTGGGAAGATCTGTTTCAGAGCTGTTGGGGTGGGGTTGGGACCGCGGGCTCGCGAACAAGGGAAGGAGGGACTCCGGGTTTAGACCAGTGAGACGGCACACCGGGCCAGGGAGAGACGATGGGCAGGCCGGGTCCGGGGTGCAGGGAGACGCAGGGCCCGGGGGGCTGGAGCGGGGTCGGGTGGTCGGCAGAGGGATAGGCTGAACGCCCGGGGAGAGCCCCTGGCGGGCCCGAGTGACTCTGCCCCCCGTCGCCCCAGACCAAGAAGAGGAGGAACAACGGGCGCGCCAAGAAGGGCCGCGGCCACGTGCAGCCCATCCGCTGCACCAACTGCGCCCGCTGCGTGCCCAAGGACAAGGCCATCAAGAAGTTCGTCATCCGCAACATCGTGGAGGCCGCCGCCGTGAGGGACATCTCCGAGGCCAGCGTCTTCGACTGTAAGTGCCGACCGCCCCGAGGCCCTTAGGTTACTGACCCGCCCCCCGTCCGGCAGCGGGGCCGGGCCTGGGGATTTGTGTCCACTTCGGGGTGAGCACGCCGCCCAGGGACAGTGCTAATGCTCGTTCCTCCACCAGCCTATGTGCTGCCCAAGCTGTACGTGAAACTGCATTACTGTGTGAGCTGCGCGATCCACAGCAAGGTAGTGAGGAACCGCTCCCGGGAGGCCCGCAAGGATCGGACGCCCCCGCCCCGCTTCAGACCCGCAGTAAGTCTCAAAAGGAGGAGGGGGACAGGTGGTAGAGTCTACTAGGATCGCTTGGGGTGGAGATGTTCTAGCAAGAAAAGGTCCCTGCTCAGGGAGAGGTTATTCTAAAGAGGGAATTAAAAAAATGAAAATGAATTTTGAGGGATCTTAAAAGATAAATGGGGTATGGTTGGAACTAGACTGTGCCTCCAGAAAATACTACATCGAGTTGGGTACTATTTATTCATTGTAGAGTTGTCCAATATCATTGGATTTGTAGTTTTATTCTGATTATAGACATCTCTACAATGCTTAATAGTCCCTAATACAATTATACAAGCAGTACGTACTTTAAGTAAATTTTTCCCCCAGTGATATTTATGAAAGGATGCTAGACAAAGAAAGATATTTGAACTATTTCTGCTTTCCATAGGGGGGAAATGCTTGGAATGACATTGTTCCCATGTTGCTCACAAACTATCTCATTCTTTTATAGGGTGCTGCCCCCAGACCCCCTCCAAAGCCCATGTAAAGAGCTATCTGTCCATCAACATTCCTGAACCGAATAGAGGAAAATAAAATGGTTGGTCTATCTTATACTGTGCCTGGTGTGTCTGTGGGTTAGGGGAATGTAAGTCTACCTTTTGACTTGAAAAAGAAACTTGGTTATAAACATTGGTTTCCTTGGTATAGTCTGCTCAAAAACAGACAATTTTCTAAAGAATGTAGGTAGAAAAAAATAACAGGTGAGTAACAAACTTGATGAAAAGTTTATGGTTTATCCTTGGGTATCTGGGGGATTTTCTGAAGTATTAAGTACTGACTCCCTTTAGTCCTGAGGTACCACATATCTTAGCTTTGTCTTCTGAACTGAGCTAGATTCTTATGTTTTAATAGTGATGAAGGTTTTAGTGCCTGAGTTATCTTGGGCTTGTGATTATTTGACCAGAAACCCTTATGTGGGCATCTTGAAAGTTGTTGAGGAGCTGGGAGGTAAAATACATGGGGGGGAGAGTGGGTTAGTGATCCTGGAGCCAATGATACTGAACACCTTTAAAAACTGGGTCTTGGAAGGCTAAGGTTGGGGGGACCTGGTAGATAAAATCATCCAGGTTACTTAGTATTAGGTGATCCCTGAATGCTTTTTTGTCTCCTTTTGCCTTTCTGTAGCCATACTGACAAAAGGATATGTTTTGGTGGCAGGTGTTATTTTAAAGGATCATAAACTTAAAATATAACATGAGAGCTCTACAGCATACAAAAGTTCTTTACAATTTAATTGATTTCATGATAACTTGCAATGTAATCTAGACTGCTCAGTTTTTATGAATTCTAGTTATAAAGCTTAGCTTGTGATTGAAGTTGGCTCCCTAGTGATTTATATCTGGACCTCAAGCAGTCTTGACCAGCTATGATGCTAAGGTGGGTGGCTCAAGATTTACAAATAGCAAAGAAATACAATCCAGATAGAATTTAAAATATGTAAGACTTAAATTCTCAAATAAAATAACTGAAAGGCATTAATGAGGAGCACAGTCATTGGGTATCAGAAGAGACCTCATTGTAGAAAGCTGCTCTCAAACTGAAAAAAACCTTGTTGGAGGAGGTGGAATGTGGACTTAACAACAAGGTCTGTAGAGCAGGGCTTTTTTTAAGTGCCAAAGGACAACTGGAATTTGAGTAGGGGACTGATATGCCCATTGAGACAGCTGTTTGAGGGACTCATTGGGATACGGAGATATGTAGGAGGCAAGAGATGAGGGACAGAACCTAAGGTGTGAGCTACAAAGAGGTGAAAATGCTGATGAGGTAATGTGTGGTGAGTTCTGTGATTGCAAACCTGGGAAGCCCGAAAGGATATCCGGATTAGAGGATAAGAGAATGAGGTAATAATATACGGGTCGATTTTGAGGTCTTTAGGGAATCCATTCTAGATGGTGCAGAACCGTGCTCAGGAGGCTAGCCCTGGAAGTCATCCACGTGATTAAACACAGCTAGCTGAGCGTGTGCATGTGCAAGTAGGAGGGGTTGTAGTCTGTTCTGTAATGGAGCAGCTAAGTAGGAATGACAAGAGAACAGTGGCCTACTACCTAGAAGTTGAGAACAAGCTTGAGGGTTGACAAAGGTTATCAGATTTGTCAGTCAGGACATTGTGGCTTTGGAAATGGCAGTCTGAGTCTAATAGTTCAACTGCCAATTAGTACAGTAAGGGGGTAAAGAAGTGAAGGAAATGAGTGTACCAATGAAATCAGGTTCATTTCCTCTATTTCTTATCCCAGAAAGGGGAGATTTAAGACAGTAGCTTTCAAGGATGGTAGATGGGATCTGGTGAGTTGTATAAGGTTGGGGGGAGAGTTGAGAGTCTAGCCATTGAGGAAAGGACAGGAACTAGGGAAAGGGGGTGATAGTGGGTTCAATCTGCTGGAATGGTATATGTAAAGGGATTCTTAACAGGGACAGTTGTCTTGTCAGGGCTATTCCAGGCCCTCAAGAGGCAACTGCAGTGGGGAATGGAGCATGGGGAGATGTCACAGGGTTATGAACAATAGAGAGCTCATAACCTCTTTTCTCTTGTCACACAGTTTAAGGCCAAATAAATAGGAAGTTTAGCTGGTCAACTACTGGGAAGAGGAAGGAAAATGAAATCAGGATGGATGATAACCTGGCAGAGTATATTAAATAGAAGGATTGGAGGTCATGGTAATGGTGAACTTCATAAGCTGACTAATATATAATGTGAAAGTATTTACAGATCCTATACTTGACTGTATGCCACCATGGGGGGGAGGGGAGGGGAACAAAATGTGAAACTCAAGGAATTGCAGAATTGAATCCTGTAAACTAAAAGGAAACTAATAAAAAAAAATAAAAGTGGAAAAAGAAGACATGGTAATGGGGAAGAAAGTTTAAGAGTTAAGACATAAGTAAAGATGAAATTATATGTTACAATAATGGGATACAGGAGTTTTGAAACTAGAAGTGAAAAAAAGAAAAAAACTGGGGTGGCTAGGTGGCACAGTGAATAGAGCACCAGCCCTGGAATCAGGAGGACCTGAGTTCAAATTTGGCTTCAGACACTTAACACTAGCTGTGTGACCTTGGGCAAGTCACCTAACCCCAATTGCCCTCAAAAAAGCAAACAAAAAGAAATGAAACTAGAAGTGAATTTATTTGTGAGTGATGGCGAGAACTAGGGTATACCCAGTGATTGAATAACAGCTGTATTAATATGAAATATTAATGGTACTATAAGGATATGAGGAAACCTAGACAGATCGTAAGTAGAATGAGAATAGTACGTTCGGAGAGAGGCTGTATCTATCAGGACACAAACATTTTATTATGCTTAAGTGATGTCATATTCTGTCATGGCCACTAAAAGGAGCTCTCTGTCCTTGCCCGGTTGCTCCTAGAAAGTATCAAAGTATCAGTGGTTTCCTTGGGAGACCTCTAGGTATGCAGAAGTAGGATGTGAATGGGGGCAGTGGGCAGAGGTGCTCGAAGAAAGGGATCTGTTGCTTACTGCTGCCTCCTTAGAATTAAAATTGACTTCTTGCCCCACTGCTACAGAAACTATCTTTGAAGTCACTAATGCGCTTTTCTCTGTTCATCTGCGACCGTTAGGTGATATGGTGCTAATATGAGGCAGCTAGGTTTACATTTGGCCTCAGAAATTTCACATGAACCTCTGTCTTTTCTCCACTGTAATATTAATGTAAAATGGGAGTAATAAGAACATCTACATCCTAGGATTGTGGAAATCAAAAGCCTTGCAGATAGTAAGCACTTAATGCCTGTTCCCCAGACCCCTTAATTCACTACTTCCCATTGAGTACTTTGTTCTTTGGCTCCATAATCTCATTTGATTCTCTGCTCAGACCCTCATCATACTGAGGTGGGTGTACTTAGCCTTTTTCTCTCTTTAGCACTCTCCTGGTAATCACATCAATTGCCAATTGTCATCCCACAACACAGTTATCCACATTTCTTTCCTGAATGAAATACTTTGGGATTCCTGATCTGACTTATCCAAGGGCCCCAGGAAGTCTGTTCTTATCTCTGATAGGAGGGTGAGGCTGAGAATTCTCAAACCTCTCTTTAAGGAAAACTCAATCTGGCTGTACTACTTTGGGAATTCTCAATGGATTCCTTCCCTATGTCATTCATCCCCCCCCCCCCCACCGCCCCTTCTCTTCGGCTCTCCTGTTCATCTTCCTTTGTTGTGTGCCCTTCTATTAGATTGTAAACCCTTTGAAAGCAGGGACTGTCTTTGTATCCTTAGTGTTTAGCACAGTGCCTGGCGCTGGTGATCAGCATGCAAGTACATACAGCCAGCCTCTTCTGGAACTCTTCCCCTCCCCACAAACTCTGGATATTTTTCCTGCCTAGCATTCCAAAGGCACTTGGGAAGTGTTTATTGATGAGTTAGTTTCCTTTTTTCCTCCCACAGACACAGGGTGCCTAGTTCAGGAATTGCTACTTTCCACAGCAAGTTTTTATTTGTACCCTTTATGTTCACACTTGGACTATCTTTGCTTCTGACCATCACTACTTCTTAACCTGGAATATGGTACATTAATAGTGTAATTGGTCTCCTAGCCTTCAGTCTTTTCAATACCTTTTTTTTTCACCAATCAGCAAAAAATCCTTTTCCCATTCTTCACAATGAGAATGAAAATCAACATTTATTAAGTGTGCATACTATATATGCTAGGTACTGTGCCCTACCTCCCCAAAACCACCTTTTACAAACAACAGATTTGTGCACATCCAAAAGAAATATAATAGGTACATGTGTATATAATACCTGTAACGTGGTCTCATTACTAGTCTGTCACTGGTATCAGGAAGTAATAACCCCCCCCCCTTTTTTTTAAGCAACTGGGTTTAAGTAACTTGCTCAAGGCTACACGGCCAGTTATTTCTTGGTCGGTGCTAAAGTGTCTGAGCCCGGATTCGATCCCAGGTTATCCTGACTCTGGGGCCGGTGCTCTTACTCAAGCTGTGCTACCTGGCCGCCCTGTAAATACCCCTTTTCATTATTGATCTGGAATTGTGATTGGCCATTGTATTCATCAGAATTTTTGAGTCTATCAAAGACTTGTCTTCAACAATATTATCTCGGGGCAGCTAGGTAGCACAGCGAGTAAGAGCACCAGCTCCAGTGTCGGGATGACCTGGGGATCGAATCCCAGGCTCAGACACTTAGCACCCACCCAGAAACACCTGGCCGTGTAACCTTGAGCAAGTTACTTAACCCCAATTGCTTTAAAATAAAAAAATATATATATATTATCTTATAAATTGTTTTCCCAGTTCTCTTCACTGCATGCATTCATACAAGTCTCGGTTTCTTTGAAACCATTCCATTTCTTAGAGCACTTCGATGTATTCCATCATACTTATGGGCCATAACTTATTTAGCCATTTTCCAATTTATATGCACTTAACTTGGATTCGTATTCTTTACCATTTAAAAGCTACAATTTTTTTTTTCAATATCCTGATGGGATTTGTTTTGTTTAGAACTTAATCCCTAAGAGGCAGTTTAGATGGCTCAGCTGATAGAACATTGGTCCTGGAGTCAGGTAGACCTGAGTTCAAAACTAGCCTTAGATACTAGCTGTGTGACCCTGGGTAGGTCACTTTAACCTTTGTTTACCTTAATCCACTGGAGAAGGAAATTGCAAACTACTCCAGTATCTTTGCCAAGAAAACTTCCTGGACAGTATTGGTATGCTATGGTCCAGGGGGTCATGAGGATTCAGATAGGACTGAACAGCAATTCATCCTTCTCTTCCATTTCTTGAGTGAAATGTATGTCTGTATCCAGAAATGTATGTATATTCTTCCCTCCTTTATCCAGTTCTGATTAGGGTGAAAGTGTCAGCTGCGCCCTCCCCCACCCCCCCAACTCCCTCCTTGTTTGTGATACTTTTATTTGGGCACCTTGATTGTGTAACACAATTGTCCCTAACTTTCCTTTCCCTTGCTAATGTGTTCTCTCTCTTTTTGCTTTTTGGAGGGGGGAAGGCAGGGCAGTTGGGGTTAAGTGACTTCCCCAAGGTCATACGGGTAGTAAGGTGTTGAGTGTCTGAGGCTGAATTTGAACTCAGGCCTTTCTGACTCCAGGGCTGGTGCTCTATTCACTGCGCCACCTAGCTGCCCCTCTCTCTTTTATTTTTTAAAAAAGATCATTAAGACAATGGAGCCGTTCTCAGGCCTTCCATCTAATTAGATTCTCTGATCCCTGATGTTGGTGGGATTCAGAAAAGATCTGCATCATCTCACTATTTTAGAATGTAAATAATTTATCCTTGTTTAGTCCCTTATGATTATGTTTGCCTTTTTATGTTTCTCTTCTACATTTAGATGTATAAGTTTCTGTGCAGCCTTGGTTTTTAAATTAAAAATACTTGGAAGTCCTATTTCATTAAAGGTTACTTTTTCCCCCTCTAGGATTATACTCTTTTTTGCTGGATAATTTATTCTTGGCTGTAATTTTGTGTGTGCGTGTGTGCGTGTCTGTGTGTGTGTGTGTCTGTGTGTGTGTGTGTGTCCCCTTTGAACTTCTAGATTTTGGGCTTTCATGGTTCTAGTGGTTTTCTTTTTGGTGTTTCAGGAAGTAAATGGTAGATTCTTTCTGTTTCTACTTTGTCCTCTGGTTCTGGGAGATATGGGCAGTTTGTGATTTCTTGAAATAGGTTCTAGATCATGACATTCAGTCCCATGATTCTTCCCCCCCCCCCCCCCCATCTATTTTCCTGGTTGTTTTTCTGTTTCCAGTTTTTGTTAGGAGATCCTTTATATTTTCTTTCAGTTTTTTTTTTTTCAGTCTTTTGACTGTTTTAAGGTTTCTTCTTGCCTTGTGGAGTCATTGGATTCTTTTCTTATTCATTCTAATTTTCAGGGGACTTTGTTGCTTGGGCAAGGTTATCTGCCTCTTGTGCCAAGTTGTTTTATTTCCTTTCCCATTCTTGATCCTGTAGTACTCATTTCTTTTCAAGCGTTCTCATTCAATTTATAAAAATACTTATTCTTTTTTAGTATGTTGCTTCATCTCTTCTAGGAATTCTAACTAAGTTTGTGTCCAGGCTGCATTTATCTGAGGTTTTTGTTTGTAGATGTTTTGGAGTCATTCTTTTCTTTGTGTCTCTAGTGTCTTTGTCACCATAATAAGTGAGATGCTTTTTGTTTGCTAATTCCAACCTGCTTCCTGTCTTTGGACTTAGTGTTAGGGCCAAATTCTGTACACTTGTGGAAGAAACATCTGGCCCGGTCTTGTTGCTGTTTTCTTGGGGTATCGATTCTTGGGCTCTCTGGGAAAGCTCAAACTGGGAACTTGCAAGCTTTTAGTACTCCCCAAGTGATCTCATACATGGCAGTCTGATTTCAGGGGGGCCCACCCAACTCGCTCAGTTTGAGCTCTGCAAGGACCTGACCCGTGACCCAGGTTTGAGTCTGAGCAGCCATAGAGTGCTGCTTGGCCTCAGCCCCTTTGTAGGTAACTAGGAATCTCTACTGATTCAGAGTGACACAACTGTGAGCTTTCCCTTAGGTCTGGGATTCCTGTAATGCTTATTCCTCTGCAGACTTCAGACTGGGGTAGAAGCTGTAAGTGAGACCCTGCTGTACTCTTGGGGTCTGAGCCACATTGCTGCTACTTGCTTCTAAACTTGTTCTTCTTTTGGAGAGAACTACCTAGGGCCTGCAACTGCTTCTTCTCCCCAGGACATCAACCCTGGGCACAGGTCTCCTCTGCAGCCCACACTAGATCTATGTAGTGAGCCACAGAGTTGCCACTTAGTCCCTATTGCTTACTTCTTCTCTTGCCCTGTGCTCGAGTACTCTTGTGGTGCATTCCTAGCCAGACATTCCTGGGTGTTCACAGACGATAGGGATCTTGGTGGAAAAATTATTCGCAGTGACTTTTTCCTCTGACTTGTCTGAGTATTCAGTCAGTTTTCTAGCTCTGGAGGAGTTTGGGGTGGGAGAATTTGCTGCACCTAGTCCTACTGCCCGCTGTCTAGGCTTCTCCCTTCTCAGTATAGTTTCACGCTTGTCAGAATAGTCAACATCTTGCTAAAGCTCTGTCACACTCTATGTGAGTCTGGCTGTGACGCTCTTGCTCAAAAGCCCCTTTGCCCTCACTTAGCCTGACAGTCAAGCCCAAGCGATATTGGCTACAACCTACTCTCAGACTGCCCTCCTAGCACTTTTCCCAGATCTAACTTCATCTCTTTTTCACCTATTTAGAATCTCCAGGCTCCAGGTTAGCTTCTGTCTCTCATGAAACTTTCCCTATCCCACTAGCTGTAATTTTCAAATTTTTCCAGAGCATTTGTTGTGGATCTTGGTTACTTCCAATAACATTCAGCCTTGTATTTTACTTATCTTTGTATATGCCATATCTTCATCTTTGTATCTCTCAAGATATATAGCACAGTGCCTTGTATATCATGTAACCATATGTGGAATTAATGACTAGATTTTCAGGTAACTAGAAGTTAGAGGCAGGGTATACAATAAAACAAGCATTTGTTAAGTTCCCATAATGTGCCAGACAGTGTATATACCCTGGGAATACGCAAACAAAATGAAATCATCTCTGTTTTCAGGTGGGGAGACAACATGTATATATATAAGTACATTCGAAATAAATATATGCAAATTAGATACAAAATACAATGTAGTTATGGAACAAGAGACCTAGTTGGGTGATCATGTTCATAGAATGTTTTTGTCCATTCAGCTATCCATCTGTCTGCTGATCCCTTCCCCATTGCTGTGATCTCTGCCATTTAAGGTCACTTTCCTCTGTCAGTGCTCGCACCCCCCCCCCATTTACATTTCACACTGGATCAGCCCCTTTCTGGAAGTGCCTTACTGTTTGCCTCCAGGATGCCTCATTTCCTTTTTTTTTTAACCCTGAAACCTAGACTATTAGCTGAATGACTCTTCACTTTTTTCATCAGTAGTATTCCTCTCTGCTGTGTTGGAAACTTTAATGTCATTATCCTCCTTACTCTTCATATTCAGTGAACTGGTAAGACTGACAATTTCTACCTTAGTAATCTTTAGATTGTGTTCTCATCATTCTTGCTGCCTAGTCCCCTAGTACCAAATTTAATTAAGCCCTCCTTGAACTAGCTTCTGAGGTCTTCCCACAGCATGTAAGAAATAGAGCTCAGTACTTGGTGTAGGGGAGACCTGGGTTCAGATCTTTCCTCAGACACTTAGTAGCTCTATGACACTGGACAAGTAACCTAAACTCTCAGGATCAGTTTCCTCTACATAGGCTGGACCAGAGGGCTTGCTTTTAAAGGGAAAGGTGGTCAGAGGGAGTGGGGGTAAATCCCAAGGATAATCACTGAAAGTTTGGGTTCAGCTCATGTCTAGGGCGTCTTCAAAAAGGAGGGAAGAGGAAGGTACTAAAGAAGTCATTTCTTGAAGTGATATTCCTGCCACACATTGTAGTACAGATGTGCTAAATATACCTGCAAATCAGGTGTGGTACAGCTATTTTCTCTGGACAAAAGAAATGCTTAACACTAAAGACAGGCTCACATTGAGCAAAGACTTGACTGCAAAAACTTAGTGTTAAGCTCTTCTAGAGGTTGATGCTTAGAACCATTCACACATGAAGCATTTTGCTAGTGAGGTGGACTAGTCACTGAGGGCAAACCATAGAATTAGGAACCCCCTTGTATCAGTGGTCTTCTCTAAGACAGTGGTCTCAAACTCAATTAAAATTGTGGCCTGCATATTAACAGGAATACCAAAAATTCACATTATATTGCATTTTTATTTACGTTAAACATTTCCCAATTACATCTTGACATCTGTTCTGAGTACTGTAATGTCTATTTAAGGGACATCTCCAGTTGTTAGCAGAGGGACTTGGGAACTTCCAAATTTCTGAGATAGTGACTTCAAAAAAAGAGTCTGTCTCAGTGTAATTCTTGAGGAAAGAAACAAAACAAAGGAGGCAGCCAGAGGCCCAGGCTTCAACTTGCCCAGGTGAGCCCCTCTCCTAACTGCCACATGAGAGCAAAAGGCATTCAGAGAGAGCTACTAGGAAAGGGCTCTTTCCTAGGTAGATAGATGGGTGAAGTACTAAACATCCATTCTTTTTTTTTTGCTTTTTGGAGGACAGTTGGGGTTAAGTGATTTGCCCAAGGTCCCACGGCTAGTTTTTGTGTTAAGTGTCTGTGGTCAGATTTGAACTCAGGTCCTCCTGACTCCAGGGCCAGTGCTCTATTCACTTCCACACCTAGCCTCCCCCTAAACACCCATTCTGTGACAGGTTTTATGCTAAATTCTTTTGGTACAAATACAAACGACAGTTTCTGTCACAAGGGAGCTTACATTCTAAAGGGGGATGACAGCACAAAAGGAGAATTGAGAAAAATTGTGTGGGTGTGTATATGTTGGGAGTGAGGAGCCATTTGTTGAGGAAATGTCAAGGAAGCCTGATTTGAGGCAAGATAATGAAATTTCACCTAGAGGTGAACAAAGAAGTTAAATGACCCAGGTCACGACTAGGCTGAATTTGAACTCAAGTCTTTCTGGCTCTAGGCCTCTATCTGGCAGGGGCTTCTGGAAAAGTTGGAAGAGTTGATCAGTTACAAGAAAGCTATCTGTTCCCCCCCAAACTCTATGAGGGCTGGGAAGCCCAGTGCTCAGTGCATAGCCTTAAGAATACATGTAGGTATTTAATGAATGGGAAATTGAATTGTTGAATTTAGTCTGCTAGGAATAAGGGCACCAACACCATTTCCCCCCACCCCTCCACAGAGATATCTGGGGACAGGAGAGTTAAACCTCACCAAGTTGTTCACAAGGACTGGGTACATGGTCTTCTGACCTTACTGTAGACCCCAGAAGATTGTTTATTGACCACCCAGGTCTCCTTCCCCAACCCTGTGATTAGCTTATTGGCAGGCCCCGCCAAATGAGAGACAAGAAACTGCTCATTTGGCTGGAGTTGGGAGTCTGTCTGGGACCTGTAGGGAAATCTTGGGAATAATAATAACTGATATTTAGTCCTTTAAAGTTGGCAAAGCAATTTATATGCATTATCTCATTTCAGCCTCACCATTACCCTGAGAGATGGGTACTAAAGGTATCATTATCTCCATTTTACAGGAGAGGAAATTGAAGTTTAGAGAAATCAAGTGATTGGCCCATGGTCTTTTAGCTACTAAATGTGAGTCAGAGGCCAGGTCTTTCTGATGCTGAGAACACCATTCTCCACTGCTTTACAATCTAAAGCTTTGCCAATGACCCTGTACTGAGGGGGAAGAAACAACAATGAATGATCTGCCCTCAGTCATGCTGTACACATCACTTTGTTCTGGGAGTTTATCCATGTTCTGGGGAGGATGTTTTATTCTGGGGCCTTGGGGGAGGAGGGGAAAGGGGGAAAGGAGGATATCTAAAAACATTAATTATGTGCCAAGCATTACACTAAGCCCCAGGGATACAATAAGAGGTAAAAGACAGTCCCTGCCCTCTGGTAGCTTACAGTCAAACGTGTACAAACAGGTTATATACAGGATAATTGACAAAGAAAAAGTACAAGATGAAGAGGGTTTCTTCCTGTGGAAGATGGACTTGTAGAAAGTCTTGTAGGCTTGTGAAAGTCCTTGTGACTTGTAGAAAGTCAGTAGGTAGAGGTGAGGGAGAGCATTCCAGGCACGGGGAACAGCTAGAGAAAATGCCGAACACAAAAGAGAATGGTCTTGTTTGTGGAATAGCCAGGAGGTCAGTGTCCCTGGAATGAAAAGTATGTGGTAGGGAGTAAGGAGACAGGAAGGCTAGGAAGGTGGGTAGGTTATGAAGAGGTTTTGTATTTGATCCAGGAAGTCACCGGAGTTCATTGAGTAGAGGTAGACGGTCAGAGCTTCAATTTAGGGTGGGCTGGAGCAGGGAGCAGAGCCACCAGCAGGCTATTGAAATAGTCCAGGTGTGAGGTGATAAGGACCTGTACTAGAGTGGAGGCAGTGTTAGAAGGGGGCAAGAGATACTACAAAAATAAAGTGGACAGGCCTTGGCAGCAGATTGGATATGAGGGGGTGAGAGATAGTGAGCAATCCAGCGTGGCACCTAGGTTGAAAGACTGAGAGGATGGTGTTGGCCTTGCCCATAATAGAGGAGGGTGGGGAAGGGTTGGAGGAAAGATAAACTCTATTTTAGATGTGTTGAGTTTAAGATGTCTCCTGGAAATCCAGTTTGAAATGTCTGAAAGGCAGCTGGAAATCAGTGGAGAGGTTAGAACAGGATAGGTAGATTTGGAAATTGTCAGCATGGAGATGATAATTAAACCCGTGAGAGCTAATTGTGTGATTACTAAGTGAAATATTACAGGGGGAGAAGAAAAGAGGGCCCAAGAAAGAACCCTGAGGGACATAGTTAGAGGGCGTGATATGGAAGAGAATCCAGCAAAAGAGACAGATAGGGAACGGTCAGGTAAGAGGAGAGCTAGGAAAGTGCGATGTCCCAAAAAAACCCAGAAAGAAAAGAGTATGAAGGAGGAAGAGTTCATCAGTAGTGTCACAGTCATTACCACTATGAAATCTATACTCCAAAGAGATCAAAAGGAAAGGAAAAGGAAGTATATACAAAGATCTTTTTGTAGTGGCAAAGAATCAGAAATGAAGTGGATGCCCATTAATTGGGGAATGGACAAAACAAGTTGTGGTGTATGATCGTGATGGAATATTATTATCCTATAAGAAATCATGAGCAGGATGGTTTCAGAAAAACTTGGGAAGACTCACATGAACTGATGCAAAGTGAAATGAACATTTCGTTTCAGGAGACCATTGTACACAATAACAGCAATATTACTCCCTGAAGTGAATGACTCAGCTCTTTTCAGTAGTACAGTGATCCAAAACAATCCCAAAGGACTAATGATGAAGCATACTCTCCGGAGAAAGAACTGATACTGACTGAACACAGACTGAAGCATGCTCTTTTCACTTTCATTCTTTTGTTAATTTGAATCTTCTTGTACAGAGTGACTCATAACAGAAATGTTTTACATGCTTGCACATGGATAATCTATATCAAATTTCTTGTCTTTTCAAGAAGTGGAGAAGGGAAGAAGGGAGGGAAAGAATTTGGAACTCAATTTGAAAAAACAAATTAAAAAATATTTTTTTTTCTACATGTTATAACTGAGAAAAGAATTCAAATCAAGTAAAGATAATGGAAATTTCAGACTGGTTCTCCAAGAAATACCCAGCTATAAGGCTCTTTGGAGGTTCCAGGGCTCCGAAAGTCCAATTTGTTAATAATTTCATTCTGGAGAAGCTCAATTGCAGCATTGTTTTACTGGGAATAAGAAACATTGGAAGACCAGAAATGGATCAAAGCATCGTTATAGATAAGGGTGAGTAATTAAGGGACTTGGTTCAGGCTCATAGATTGGATTTAGAGGTACCCTGGTGGGACCCTCAATGTAAGATGCTTGCATCTAGGCATCTTGAAACAACAAAGAATCCAGGTTGCCCATTTTAGAATAAAAATAGAATCGCTAATGTGGTGTCCCTTAGGTATACTTAGAGGAAAATAGATCATCTCTTACCCCTCTTCACTACTGGTTCACCTCTTTATTAGTTCTCTCTTTCCTCTGGTTCAAAGGTGGTGGAGTGGGTAATCTCTGGATATTACCAAAATTGCAGAAACTGACAGGATGGGCCTTCCACCCAGAATAAAACCAGAGAAACCTCTTCTCCCATGGGATAGTTTCTCTTCTCTCAATTTCAAACACTGAATTTAAGTCAGTGTTAGTGACCACATAATTTATTAGCATAATCAGGAAGAGTAGAAAACCCAAACACAAATCAAAAGCATTTGAATAGCAAGGTACACTAACCCCACAGCTTCTCTTCCAGTCCACCTCCCACCACTTTGTTCCTCCCAAGAAGAAGATTGGGCAGCTTCTAACACTGGTGGGGAGTTTCCACCAGGTGGGGCCCTGGGAGAACAAGGGAACTTCTTGATTGGACTTGCTGTCACCAGCTACCAGTACTGCTAGTTCAGCCTGGCCCAGCTCCAGGCAATGCCTGTCTTACGCTCATCTTCTCCAGCCCTCAGGTTTGTGTGTTCATCCCTTACCTCATTCTCACCTCTATATGTGTCACACAAAATCAGATTGATAAGTTCCTTCTTCAAGGTCGTTAGAATCCCCTCAAAACTGATCTCCACCAAAGATTCTATACTTGCCAGCGTGAGTGGAAATAAGGAACCCCCCCACCCCCACCCCTTGTTGGCTACTGATCCCTCTGAGGGCTCAAGGGGCACCTTTCTGTAATATTATTGACTCAAGCCCAGCTCCCAGTTTGGGAGGAGTCTTGTTCTCCCAAATAGCAATAGTTCTAGTTAATATGTCTTTCATATCACCAATACCATTAATTAGCATCCCACTAACAATTTAATCAATTAATATCAATTATCTTTTACAAATGTAGCCCTTATAAATTCTTAGGGTCCTTACCTCAACCCTTCTCGCTCAATGGGAAGATGTGTTCCCAGAGCAAAGCTGCCCCTCCCCTCAAGGTTCTACAGGTAGGCCAGCTGGTTGATGTGTCTCAAGCCTCCATTCTAGTGTGTACTCAGTATCAATTGACCAATTTCATTTAACCAGTTAACATCAATTAAGTGTTCCACAGGGATTCTTACTAAGAAGATATGGGGGGGGGGGCGCCTAGGTGAGGTGCTGGCCCAGGAGTCAGGAGGACACAAGTTCAGTTCTGGCCTCAGACACTTAACATCCACACAAAAAAACTAGCCGTGTAACCTTGGGCAAGTTACTTAACTCCAATTGCCCTGCAAAAAAAAAAAAAAAGAAGAAGAAGATATGGCAAGACCAGAAATACAAACTTTTCCCCTAATAACTTAAAGTAGTTGCTACAAAGCATCTGTCCCACCAAGTTCACTTCTGAATGCAGGAGAGTGGATGGGAAAAGTCACTCCCTTACTTATAGGGTCCAGTGGGGTCCACTCAGTGCTAGGCTGAGTCCTAGCTGCTCCTTTGGGCTGTATTAGTGAGCCAGCATTGACTGTTCATGGACCTCGGACGACTCTCCTGACATTTTAAAGTTCATTATAGTCTAGTCTTTTCCTTCTCTGAAACTCACCTATGAGGAAAGGATAACCAACAGGGACAGAAGCAATCAAAGGACCGTGTATTCACAGGCTACAGGTGGGGAGAATAGGCCACTAGTTTCTCTCTCCCTCTCTCTTTCTCTCCCTCTCTCTTTCTCTCCCTCTCTCTCCTTCTCTCTCCCTCTCCCCACCACCTACCTCACATCTGTCTGTCTCCCTCTCTCTCTTCTCTTTAAAAAAAAAGAATATGTACTGAGAAAATATAGAAAGAAGTACAAAAAATGCTCCATTCCCAAACTGGGGCGGGGTGGGGGGTGGGGGAGGGAGATCACAATCTCTCTTCTACCACCTTAGGGTCCTTAGGGAGAATGTCCTCAGGCCTAAAGCAATTGCTACAAAGCATTTGTCCTACCAAGTTAACTTCGGAATGGGGCATAGCTGACAGATAGAATTGCACCCTTTGCAGGGGTGGCTAGGTGGCGCAGTGAGTAAAATGCAGGCCCGGGAGTCAGGAAGACCCAAGTTTGGTTCCTGCCTAAGACACTTAACACCCACACAAAAAAACTAACCTTGTAACCTTGGGCAAGTTACTTAACCGCAATTGCTCTCCAAAAGGCAAAAAAAAAAAAAAAAAGAATTGCCCCCTTGCTTTCAGGACACCAAATCAAGCTGCTGGGTTGTGCCACTGTAGACTGGGTCAAGCAGGACACTCCTCAGGGCTGGCTCCCTTATGGGTTTGGTTGCTGGTGACATCTGGTAGAGCTTCCACACTTTAAAGCTCTCACAAGGCCCTGTACCAAAGGAAAGAAGACAGACAGGACATGGGCCTGTAGGCCACCATGATCCAACTCTTTGGAATGAGTTTGACCCCTTTGCCTCCATGACCCTCTGGAGCTTGGAGAGCTCTCCTCATACCTCATAGTCAGTAGGAAGGAAAAGAGTGAGTTTCTTCCTTTGGGGCTCATTATATATACTCTCAGTTATGACTTAGCACGCAACCAAAAGGCCATTTTTCACCATTCAGTGAATGGGCAGCAAACAGTCGCAGAATACCCGTGTATGCTTCAAGTGGAGAGACAAACCCCTCTATTCTTTATCTGTTATACCCTTCACCAACACAGCTTGTCAAGAGAGGGCTTTCATTTTGCTATGTCTATTACATGCATTGTTGATGTGTGTTTACTATGAATTCCATCCTCCTGTAATGATGGACACCCGATTATCATCCTTGTTCTGTTAAGCTCTAACATTCACATTGTGCTATGTAATTGGAGATGCCAAGTGTGCTAGAGCTGACTTTTGAGGAATTTCATAATTTCAGATCCTAGGTAGGAACATAACTGGGTCTTTAGTTATTTATTCAGTCTGATTTCTTTGAAGACAGAGAAAGGGTTTGTCTATATACAAATATATAATAACATGTAGCCTGTGAATATATGGCCCTATGATTGCTTCTGTCCCTGTTTGTTATCCTTTCCTGATAGGCGAGTTTCAGAGAAGGAAAAGACGAGATTATAACAAGCTTTGAAATGTCAGAAGAGCCACCAGAGGTCCATGACAACACGAACTTCTGGGAAATAAACTCTCAGTGGACAGTGTAAGCTCGGCCTCCCCAGCTGGAGAGGGATGATGGACTCTAGGGGGAGCCAGAGTCACTGGACATAATGTTCAGTTTGGGTATGGAGAAGACCAAAGGATCAGAGAAAGGACAGCGACAATTAACTCCCTATGTCTGAAGCCATCAGGCTGCATCATGTCTCATATAATTTCTTTATTTTTAAGTTGTTTTACATAATTCCCAATTTTGTTTTACATAAAACTATGATCATAAATTTTCTGTGACCCATGTCAGTATATGAAGTGTGTGTTGAGGAATTTGGAAGGCAGGTAATTCAGTGGATGGAGGACTGGGTTTGGAATCGGGAAGACTTCTGAGTTCAAATCTAGCCTCTGACACTTGCTAGTAGCTGGGTGACCTTGGGCAAGTCACTTAACCCTGTTTGCCTCAGTTTCCTCATCTGTAAAATGAGCTGGAAACGGGAATAGCCAACCATGCCAGTATCTTTGCTCCCCCCCCCCAAAAAAAAACCAAACAAAAACAAATGGAGTCACAAAGAGTCAAACACAACAATTGAGGAATTGCAAGACAGGAAGCCAATGAACAACTTGGAATACCCAGAATTAAATAGGATAAAGGTTTGAACTTTGCTCTAAAGAAGTTAGTGGTCCATACTGGCATTTAGCCTAAATGTGGTTTTGGTTAAGGGCCTGGGCTGGGTAGATAGCACTGGACCTAGAATCAGGAAGACTTGAGTTCAAACACAGCCTCAGATACTTGCAAGCTGTCTCCCTCAATTTTCCCATCCATAAAATGGGGATAATAATAGCACCTGCTGGGGTGCCTAGGTGGCACAGAGAATAGAGCACTGTCCCTGGAGTCAGGAGGACCTGAGTTCAAATCCGGCCTCACACACTTGACACACTTAGTAGCTGTGTGACCTTGGGCAAGTCACTTAATCCCAATTGCCCTGACCACCCCCTTCCAAAAGAAGAAGAAGAAAAATAATAGCACCTGCCTCCCAGGATTGTTGTGAGGATAAAATGAGATAATAATTGTAAAGCACTTAAAACAGTGCCTGACATATATATGCATGTGTGTACACATATATGTATGTATATATGTATGTGTATGTACAAATATATACATACACATATTTTATATAGCAAGCACTATATGTTTGCTATTATTGTTGTTGTCAATGTTGTTACCTCAGGCTTGTATGTAACAAATCTTAAAACACTAGCTTTTTAGAAAAAAAAAATTACCCTCATAAACTCTGAAATAGCAGGAGATGAACTCTGACTTGGGACTATTTATCCTGAGCTATTAACTCATGTGTAAGCAGACAGGTTACGTGATTGACAGACTTGATTTGTTTTAAAAAGGCAGGATGTTCTTTGAGGAGTCAGCAGGCAGAATTCAGTTCTTCCTTCCCCTTGGGGGCCCCCCTCCCCCAATTCCCATCATCAGTTTCCAATCCATCCCTAGGCTTCCTGTCATTCCCGAGGGAGGGACAGAATAGATATGCTGACTAGAGGAGAATCGAACCCTCCAGGCTATATAAGCAAGAAATTGAGAGAGTGAGTCAGGTGGAGGTGATCGGGAGAGAATGTTCTGTTTCCAAACCTTGGCAGACAGAACCACCAGATGGCACTGTAAGGAATGTAGAGAACCTTAGGATGACTTGTACTACCTGAAATGGGAGAAAGCAAACAAGGGAAAACAAACAAGGCCAGGATACTGCACTCACATGCAGCCTACTGAACTCTGATGAACCACAAGGATCAATCTTGATTCCAGAAAACAAATGAAGAGTGTGCTTCTTTCTATAGAGACGTGAGGAAGGCAGCCTGTGCTGCTGGACAGGTTCATTTTTGTTTGTTTTCCTTTGTTACAAGGAAATGTTCAATAAGGAAGGGAGCCTACCTATAAGAGAATTACCATGGTAAAAAATCAAAAGGCATCAATAGAACTTTTTTTTTTTTAAAGACAGCCCCATTTTAGTGCAGGAAGCCATAACAATCCTCTTGTCCTTTAAATAAAAGCAAAGTTTGATATTTAAGCCCTGCCAGGAGAATGGGACCAGTTTAATCTCTGGTTTATAATCAAGTTTCAGACCTGGAAGACCTGTGTTCTAATTTGACCTCTCCTATTTACTTGCTTTGTAAACTTGCAGTAACCTCTTTGAGCCTCAATCAACTCTCAAAGACTCATCTAGTAAAGCTTTAGATCTATCTCTAAAATTCAGAGAACTGACCTGGAAAGGATGAGGAAGGCAAAATGGATACTTTAACTTTGATGATGAGAAATTGGCCAGCTGTAATAAAAACAATACCTCTCCAAGGGTATTACCAAAAACGAGTTAATGACCAGTAGTTGTACCAGAGTTTAAAGTATAAAGGAAGGGGGTAGCTCAGATCCATCAATAACATGAATTATAATGTATATAACCTCAAGCAAAGATAGGCTGTAGTGGAAAGAAAATTGAATTTGAAGTCAAAAGGCAGAGCCACTGAGTTTGAAAGTTGGAAGCAACTTCGGTGGTCATCTATTACAACCCATACATAAAAGGAATTCCTACAATAATCCACCCAACAAGTGGTCATCCAGCTTCTCCTGGCTGACCTCCAAGGAAAGGGAACCCACTCATCTTTTTTTTCTAACTGTATTTTTAAATTTGGAACTTAATCACATACAAAAATGAACTCTTCTATATGACAAGTGTGTCCATGTTGGTTGTATGAACGTCCACATGAGTTTATCTAAATGAGGCTCTTGGGGAAGCTTAGACAGATATCTCAGCAATCTTGCCAGGAGTCTCCCTTCCCCAGAGAGACTGATTCCTGCCTGGAGGGGAATAGGAGAAACTATATATGGGATGACTAGAAATCTCTTTCAACTCTGAAATTTGGTTCTTCCCTTTAAGAGATGTACCTTTGGGGGCAGCCAGGTAGCACAGCTAGTAACAGCATCGGCCCCAGTGTCGGGATGACCTGGGGATCAAATCCGGGCTCAGACACTTAGCACCCACCCAGAAACACCTGGCCATATAACCTTGAGCAAGTTACTTAACCCCAATTGCTTTGGGCGGCCAGGTGGCTCAGCGAGTAAGAGCACCAGCCCCAGTGTCGGGATGACCTGGGGATCGAATCTGGGCTCAGATACTTAGCACCACACCCAGAAATAACTGGCTGTGTAACCTTGAGCAACTTACTTAACCCCAATTGCTTTAAAAAAAGAGAGAGAGAGAGATGTACCTTTTTTTCTGATTGAACAGGAAGGGACAAAGCCTTTGGATGGGTGAAAATTGGCCAAACCCCTAAAGGCCTTTAAAAAGCTAAATTCAGCAGTTAATCTGGACATTCAATTAGTTGGTGTGTTTCCTATATAAGTTAGACCAGTTTCTTTAATATAATTTAGATATAGTTTTTTAAAAAGGGAAAAAGAAAATTGAGCTACCTTGCCTCCAAAGGAAAACTTTATCCTTCCTGAGTGCCCAACAGAAATTGAGAACTTAGGATTGACTAGAAACTATCCCTTCACCTTAAGATAAGAAACCAAACTTTCAAAGGTCAAAATTCCTCTGGACCTCTGAAATGCACAGAACATTAGAAATTTCCATGATGGACCCCTGCAACACAAAAAACATTTCAACAATTAATTAAGAAAATAAGACAAGTTAATATAACTATATGGTATAAACCAAACTGAGAAAGGCCTCCTGAAGAGTGTGGGACTTCCCAAAAGGGATTAAGCACTTGGACTTGATTACATAGGGTTACTAGGACATACGTTTATTTTCTGGACCTTCCATCCACAGGAGAATATCAGACCAGCTGTCTGGACTCAAGTTACAGGAAGGCAAGTGGGTTGAGTCTGCTCAGAAGTTTAAAAAAAAAAACCAAACAAAATATGGATGAGCTCTTATAGTGTTCGCTAGTCAAACAAAAGGCTGGGCTCTGGTATTATTCTAAGGCAATGATATCTTTAGTGCAGATATTAGCTTCCACACTTATAATGCACAACAGATACCAGTACACAAACATCAAACCATGCAGAAGTTATCTCCAATCAACTGGTCCAATTAAAATATAAAACAAAAAAATGCCTATGTTCCTCCAGTGGATCTTTGCAAAACTGGGGTATCTTGAGAATCCCAAGTAGAGAATCTCTCCATTGTCTCCCTACAAATGGCCAAATATATCCCAGATAAAACTCCCACAGCCTAGCATCTGCTCTGGGCTATTTCTCTTAACTTACACACACTAGGAGATTAGGTCCCCAGAGGACAGCTGCTACCCCTAAGTTGAAGGTCTGTGGGTAAGTGTGTCTAAGATTCTAGTTCATGAGTCCTCACTTGTGAACTTCTGGTCAGCTAGCAGTAACAATTTGCTCATAGCAAAGGCACTTACTAAGATATCATAGTGGAGACTATCGCTATAAAATATTCCTTCCATAGAACTGGAACACACTCTCCCACAAATACACACCACATCCAAGGGGAAGGTGAGCAAAAGCTTAGTATGATGGTAGGTAGCGTGACTCACATGTAGGAAATACAGAGGAACAAGGTAACTTACTCTTTCTGAATTTCAGGGCCTCTATCCTTTTTCTCCTCACGAGTCTTCATGAAGCCTCCTATCTTTGCTCAGTATCTCTAAATGGTGGACATTTTAAAGGGGTTGATTAAGTTATACTCCCAGAATTTGCTCATATCTGCAGCTCACCTCTAGATTGCCAGGGTTAAGCCCTCTCTGGAGTCCATAATTGGCTTTCTTCTTTGTTGCCTAGTCTCCCTCTGTTACTCTCTGGCAGAGGTATAGAAGGTTCCTCTTCCAAGCTGTTCCCAGACTGGGTTGGCAGATTGAACCTTTTAAGGATCTTCATGGGCATGGTCAATTTTCTCCAGGGCATTGTTACTGCCCTAATTTAATAAGAGAAAGATAATTTAGAGAAATATCAGTGATTGATAGGCATTGCAGCAATTAGAGTGAAAATGGCATAAGTTGAGCAAACCAGAACACTGCACGCGGTCACTGCAATATCGTTAACAATGATAAACCATGATTTGGCTACTCTCATCAATACAATGCTCTAAGACAATGCTGAAGGACTCATGATGAAAAATGTTTTCTACCTCCAGAGAGAGAACTTGATGAACTCTCGGTGCAAATTGAAGCATAATTTTTTCACTTTCTTTATTTTCCTAGCTTTTTAAAAAATATAGCTAATACTGACATATGTTTTGCATGATTCCGCAGATATAATTGACATCATATTGCTCACCTTCTGAATGGGTGGGAGAGAACTGGAGGGAGGGAGAGAATTCAGAACTCAAAAAGTTTTCAAAAGAATTAAAAAATAAAATTTATAAATGTGAATATAAAAAAAGATGGCATAGATGTTCAGTGGAGCAAACAGCAAGAAATGGGCAAAGAGAAGAAGTAGTTAGCCCTTGCTAGTGGGGTAGATGTTTAGTAGTCAGCAAGGTTGGCCAACATACAAGTCACGGAGATGGTCAGTGGCTTAGTGGGGCACCAGGGAGGTAGTGAGGGAGGTAACAATCTTTAGAACTAAAATGGAGAAATGTGGGCTGCACCATAGTTGGTATTGTTCAGTCATGTCCAATTCCTCATTTCAGTTGTCTCTGATGCCCATTTGGGGTTTTCTTGGCAAAGATACTGAAGTGATTTGCTGATTCCTTCTCCAGCTCATAATGAAACTGAAATGAAGAGGGCTAAATTGCCCGAGGTCACACAGCTAGTAAGTGTCTGAGATTGGATTTGAAGTCAGGAAGAGGAGCCTTCCTGACTTCAAACCTGGACCTAGCTGGGTGATTTGGAGTACAGGGAAATACCACACACACACCCTTCAGCTTTCCTTGGCATACTTGCTTCTTCTATTAGAATGTGAGCTGCTTCAGGGCAGGGACAATTTTCTCGTATTTGTACCTCTGATGCTCAGCATGGTGCCAGCAAGCACATAGTGTGGTGGTGGCATCCTTCATTCTTTTTTTTTTTTTTAGGCTTTTTTTCTTTTTTTAATTCAATTTTTAATTTATTAATTTGTTTGTTTCCTTTTAGTTTACAGGATTCAATTCCACAATTCCTTGAATTTCACATTTTGTCCCCCTCCTTCCCCTCTCCCCCATGGCGTCTTATAATCAAGTATAGGATCTGTAAATACTTTCACATTATACAATGGTCAGGTTATAAGGATGGATTGTACCAGCTGGAATGAAAAATGGTAAAGAGGACATAAAATCAAATAAGAGAACAAAAAAGATCAGGTATTTTGCTTCCACCTGGATATAAATTTAGTTCTTTCTAGTTCTTTCTCTGGATGCACGTTTTTCTCTCCATCATGCGTCTTTTGGGATTGACTTATATCTCTGCATTGTTGACATCCTTCATTCTTAAAGAAGACCAAAATGACATCACTGTGCTAGAGTCAAATTACAGTGTGTCCCACTGTGGCTGATCAGACCAACATGAGCTCGGAATGTTCTACCACAAGTTGAGCCCAACTAGTCCATGTGAACATTTGGGGTGAATTCTCTAAATTTATGCATCTCATGTTTCTTTTAAGCTACTTCAATTCTGATTTGTTCATAGAGCACAACACCTTCTCTAATGTGGGCACACCATGCTGAGTGGTCCTGTGCCAGTGCCTCCCATATCACACAATCAGTTCCAAAGTTCTTAACAAAGACTTTGAGAGGGGCGGCTGGGTGGTACAGTGAATAGAGCACACGCCCTGGAGTCAGGAGGACCTGAATTCAAACTTTAGACACTTAACACAAAAACTAGCCTTGTGACCTTGGGCAAGTCACTTGACCCCAATTGCCCTTCAAAAAGCAAAAAAGAAAGAAAGACTTTGAGAGTGTCCTTGAATTGCTTCTTCTGACCACCATGTGAACACTTGTCCACTGTGAGTTTTCTGGAAAATAGTCGTTTTGGCAAGAGTACATTTTGCATTCGAACAACATGGCCAGCCCATCACAATTGCCTTCTCTGAAGCAGAGTTTGAATGCTTGGCAATTTAGCTTGAGAAAGGACCTCAGGGTCTGATACCTTATCCTTCCACTTGATCTTCAGAATCTTCCCAAGACAATTCAAATAGAAGCTATCAGTTTTCTGGAATGGCACTGGTATACTATCCAGGTTTCAGAGGCATGCAACAAAAAGCTTGGCCATTTGCTGATTTTGGTCAAGTTAATTCACTTTTCTGAGTTCCTCTTTTCTTAACAAAAAAAAAAAACTGGTTTGGGCCTCCAGCCCTAACATTTATACGTCTCTGTTTATAAAACAATAATTAATGAAAAAGTGTCAATATCTGTTCTCTTATCAGTAACTTAGATGAAAAGAAGCTTGTTAAAATTGAAGAATGACACAATCTTAAGAATGATAGCTGAAGGCACTGTTCTAGGACTTGGAGTCCCAAGCTTCAAAACAGAGGAATCTACTTGTGTCCTGGCGGGGGTTAAGGGATGGGGCATGGTCTAAGTTCTTAGATGAGTGCCAGACCTGTCCCTTTGACATCAGAGGTATGGTACCATGCCCATCTTCTTGTTGACCATGTAGAGTTAATCATCACCTAGCCACTCCTTAAACTTTGCCCCAGCCATTTGGGAAAAATGGAAAGGGGGGGAGGGGAACAAAAGAAAACAAGTAGGGGTGAATGTTATTTGCTGACCTCTGAGGATTTCAGATCATTCGAGGCTATTAAGTTGGGGTGTGCTGGTAAACATTTAACAAGCAGTCTCTTTAAAAAATGCATGCATGCATTTTTACATTTAATCTTTATTATTAACGCTTTCTTCAGTCAAAACAATCAACAAAACAATAAATCAAGTCCTTATTTGTAGAGTGATGATTTCAGAGGTATAAACACTCCCAATGAAAATGTAACAATTAGTCTTCCAAGCAGGTTACAGCTGGCTGCAGCACACCCCGGGTGGTGTTTTTCTTTCTTCACCCTCCACCCCAAGGAAGATTAATAATACTATATTATCTGAGGGAGTTGATTCAGGCTGGATTCCTCATAACCCAAGAAAGAGAATCTACTCTTTTTCCTAATTACCCCTACTCTCCAACTCCCAACCCACCCTAAATCAACAAAACACCGAACACTGGTAGCAGAAAGGACAAAAATCTCAAAATCATATCCTTTCATCTTACTCATATGTCCTAATCAGAAAATAAACTGGAGTATTAGACATCTCCAAAGAAGGCAAATTAGGACAGTCCCAGTCACTCACAGATTTCATCCTGTATTTAGCTGATATAGGCAAGAGGTCCTTCTAACCAGGCCTTCCAGGTCCTGTCTCTTTAGTCCCTCTGTTATGAATTCTTAATTTTCTAGCCCTTGATTTCTTTTTAAAAATATATAATATTTTATTTTCCCTCAATTATATATTATAACAATTTCTGTCTCTCCTCCCTGAGATGGTAATCAATCAGAGATATAGGTTATACATGTGTGATCATGTAAAACAGTTGCATATTAGTAATTTTGTATAAGAAGGCTTGAATAAAAGGAAAAAAAATGAATGAAAGGAAGGAAGGGAGGAAAAAAACAGCATGCTTCAGTATGTATTCAGTCAATATCAGTTCTTTCTCTGGAGGCAGGTAGTACGCTTTATCATTAGTCCTTTGAGATTGTTTTGGATCATTGTATTGCTCAGAATAGCTAAGTCATTCACAGTTCTTCATTGTACAATATTGCTGTTACTGTGTACAGGGTTTTTCTGATTCTACTCACTTCACTTTGCATGAATTCATATCCTTCTAGGTTTTTCTGAAATCATCCTGCTTGTCATTTCTTATAGCACAATGATATTCCATTACAATCATATACCATGGTTTATTTAGCTGTTCTCCAGTGGATGATCTCCAAGGATATCCCTTCATTTTCTAATTCCTAGCCACAACAAAAAGTTGCTATAAATATTTTTTTACACATAGGTCCTTTTCCCTTTTTAAAAAAAAGTCTTTGGGATACAGCCCTAGCAGTGGTATTGCTGGGTCAAAGGGTATGCACATTTTTATAGCTGTTTGGGCATAATTCCAAATTGCTCTCAAGAATGGTTGGATCAGTTCACAACTCCACCAAAAGTGCATTAGTGTCTCTCAGTTTTCCCACATTCCCTCCAACATTTAAAATTTTCCTTTTTTGTCATTTCCTTCTCCAGTGCATTTTACAGATAAGGAAACTGAGTCAAACAGGGTTAAGTGACTTGCCCATGGTCACACAGCTACTAAGTATCTGAGGCTAGATATGAACTCAGGAAGACGAGTCTTTCTAAATCTAGGCCTGGCACTCTATTCACTATGCCACCTAACTACCCCAACAGCATGATAAACATGCTGTTAAGCAAGACAAATCTACCATTGGTTATTTCAGAAAATGTTCGTTTTAATCTTTTCCTTGAGAGTGATATCTCTGTCAGTAGGCAGGTTGCATGCTTCAATATTAGTCCTCTGGAATCAGGGTGGGTCATTTTATTGATCAAATTTAAAATCTTTCAAAGTTGTCTTTCTTTACGATGTTGTTGTCACTATATACACATACACACATATGTGCATATATGTATGTATGTATATATGTATGTATACACACGTGCATAGCTTATTTTCTGGGTTCCACTTCACTCAGCATCAGTTCATGCAAGTCTTCCCAGGACTCTCTGAAACCATCTCTTGTGTTATTTTTTAAGGCACAATAGTATTGCTGTTTCATTTATATACTATGATTTGTTTAGTCATTTGCTAGTTGATGGGGATCTCTGCCTCTAAGTTCCCAATTTTTTGCTACAACAAATAGAGCTGCTATAAATATTTTTGTACATACGGATCTTTCCTCACTACTTGATCTCTGGGGTATAGGACTCATAGTGGTATTGCTAGATAAAAAACTAGCAACTTCCTCTACAAGTTCTAAATGGCTTTGCAGAAATACTAAACTAATTCACAGTTCTACTAACAATTCACTAGTGACCTGTGTTACCAAAACCCCTTTAGCAGTTGTCACTTTCCATTTTTTTTTCTCTTGCCAATCAGATACCTGTGAAATGGAAATTTAGAATTGTTTTAGTTTATATTTCTCTATTTGTGATTTGCAGTATTTTTATGACTATTGATAGTCTTTTTTTTTTTTTAGAACTGCTTGTTAATACCCATTGATGATTTATTTATTAAGGATTGGCTCTTATTCTTATCTGTTTAAATCCCTTTCTTATATATCATAGATATCTGACCTTTATCAGAGCAACTCCTTTCAAAGGATTTTCCCAGTTAACTATTTCTAATTTTAATTGATTTTATTTTGCTTGTACAAAAATGTTTCATTTTATATGACCCTAATTGTCCATTTTATCATCTGTGATGCTCTCTAGCCTTTATTTGAATTCTTCCTCAATCTATAGTTTCAAAAGGTATTTCCTTCCTTGTTCCTCTAATATGTTTATAATATGACCATATTCATTTGGAGGTTACTTTGGTATATGGTACTAAACCTAATTTCTGCCAGATTGCTTTCTAATTTTCCCAGAAGTTTTCACCAAACCTCAGCTGTTGAGGTCTTTGGGTTTATCACACATTATGCTTCAATGTTTTTTTCCTCTGTATGTCATATGCTTCATCTGTTCCATTCATCAATTTTTCTATTTTAAATGATATCAAATAGTTTTGATGATTATTAATAATATGGTTTGAGATATGATACTGCTAGTCCCCTTTCCTTCCTACCTTTTTTTGTTATTCCCCTTGAAATTCCGACCTTTTGTTCCTCCAGATGAATTTTGTTATTATTTTCTAGATCTACATAATAATCTTTTCATAGTTTGATTGTTATAGCTCTGAATAACTAAATTAATTTAGGTAGCACTACCATTTGTATTACATTAGCAATTTCAATCTCTCCATTTATTTAGGTTTGTCTTTAATTATAAGAGTATTTTGTCACCCACCCAGAAACACCTGGCCATGTAACCTTGAGCAAGTTACTTAACCCCAATTGCTTAGGGGTGGCCAGGTGGTGCAGTGAGTAAGAGCACCGGTCGGGAGACCTAGAATTGAATGCGGGCTCAGATACTTAGCACCACATCCAGAAATAACTGGCTGTGTAACCTTGAGCAAGTTACTTAACTCCAATTGCTTTAAAAAAAATATATATATTGTAATTGTGTTCCTTTGTGTTCTGCTAAGTTGATGCCCAAATATTTCATATATTTTCTATTTTTTGGTTTCATAATCAATGTCTATTTTTTCTTTTGTGGCTCTGTCCTTTGTTGTATCTCCTAACTTTTATCAGCATAACAACCAATCATAATTCCATACCATAACATGAAGACCAACCATAACATGACACATGTTACCCACCTCCTGATAGAGATAGAACTCAGAATGTAAAATAGAACAAATTTCTTTTGGACATGGCAATGTGAAAATTTGTTTTAATTTGTTTACATAATTGTAATGCTTTTTTTTTCTTCTCTCAATTTGGGGGGGTGGAATGGAGGTGGGAGAGTAAGATGGCAGATTTTGGGTGATTAAAACAGATTTTTATATACACACATATTGTATGTATAAAAGATCCATAACTCCAAGGAGCAACTGTTCTTCCTGGAAGGGAGGAGGATTTAAGAAGGAAAGACAATTAGTTCAGCTTTAACAATCTGGGAGATGTGAATTGAGGAGGAGGGGAGAAGGGAAAGTTCTTGGTAAACAGCCTCAATTTTTTTCAGTGAAATATGAGGCAAAGTTCTCAGTTGGGTAGGGAGAGTAGTAGCTACAGGAGGTGACATACTCTGAAATCCAATGACTACAGCCTCCTTACTGTTGCTTGTAGAAGATACTCCATCACTCCACTCTGAGAGTTTTCTCTGGCTGTTCTCTGTTACTAGAATTCTCTCCCTCTTGTATTCCTGGCTTCCTTCAAGTCCCAGCTAAAATTCCTCCTTCTATAAGAAACCTTTCCTGATCCACCTTAATGCTTGTGTCTTCTCACTGTTGTCTCCAGTTTATCCTGGATATATCTAGTTTGTACATAGTTCTTTACATGTTTCCTCCCACATTAGACCATGGGACCCTTTCTTTTATCTCCAGTGCTTACCGTGTTTCCCCGATAATAAAACACTGTCTTATTAATTTTTTTGGAAAGAAAAACACCAGAGGGCTTATTTTCAGGGGAGGGCTTATGTTGTCCTGCCTCAGTTCTCCTCCGCGGCACTGCTCTCAATGGCGCCAGCAAGCAAATCACTGGGGAAGAACAGGATGACGCGCTCACTGCTGCAGCTCTGATTGGATGCAGCTCAGAGTGCGGCGTGCGTTTGGGGGGGACGGTGCATACAGAGGGTACTGTAATGTAGCGTGTAGCGCAGGGGATCACCTTCACTACAGTAGCAATCTCAATAGGGCTTATTTTCGGGGGAGGGCTTATTTTAGAGGAATCTTACACAGTAAGGGGAGGGCTTATTTTCGGGATAGATCTTATTATCGGGGAAACACGGTAGTACAATGCATGGGCACATAATAAGTGCTAAATAAATATCTATGACTGATTAGCTTGTGCATGAAAAAGGGGTTTGCCTTGGCAAGAAGAAGGTCTATCCTTTCATGTTGGTTGGTTGTTGTCCCTTGTGCTCAAAGAGGACCAAAATGACATCACTATGTTGGAGTCAAGGTATAGTGTACCTGACTATGGCTGATCAGACCCCCTGTAGCAGCAAGCACCCCAGCGTCCCCAGGCTGGCTGCCAGCACAGGTTCTTAGATCTGCTTTGTTAAAGGAAAGCAACTCAAAATGGTTAACAAGCTTACTTTAATCAGTCAAATATGTATCTTTTTACCTAGTTCAGGGTAAAAAGGTCAGCACCCCGAACTTCAGAGTATAGAGACAGAATTATCAAGACAGAAACAGATCCAGTAGACAGATTTCCAAACTGTCCAACCATTACATCCATACCCAAACAACGTCGGGGTTTCAAAGGGGGGGGAGGGGGGGGGCTCTGGACAACGACTTCCCAGAATCCATATCAAATCACAGAACACTTCTCAAAGTGAGCCCCAAAAACAAAGCTACACATCAGGGCTTATATAGCCTTCTCCTGGCTCAGAGAATGTAACAACCTTTTGGACCCACTGAACAATCAAAAAGTATCTACTGAAAAACAAGCCTCCTACCCCAGGCTCCAGGTGCACTTTAGCCTAGGGGCAGGGAAGATCTTTAAAATTTACATTCCCATTACACCAATATGAGCTTGGAAGACTCTACCACAGGTCAGGTACAAATAGTCCAAAGGAACATTTGGAGTGAAGATGTCTCTAAGTTTGTGCATCTCACGTTTCTTTTGAATTGTTTCACTCATAGAGCACAGCACCTTCTTGATGCAGACATGCCATGCTGAGCAGTTTTTTGCTAGTGTCTTCCATGACATGCTATCGATTCCAAAGTTTTTCATAGAGATCTTGAGAGTGTCCCTGTATTACTTCTTCTGACCACTGTGTGAGCACCTGCCTTGTGTGAGTTTTCTGTAAAATAATCTTTTGGGCAAACGTACATTTGGCATTCAAACAATGTGGCTAGCCCATTGGAGTTGCCCTTCTGTAGTAGAGTTTGAATGCCTGGCCAGTTAGCTTGAGAAAGGACACCAGTGTCCAGTACCTTAGCTTGCCAGATCTTCAGAATCTTCTTAAGTCAATTCAAATGGAAGCGATTCGGGTCCCTGGCATGGCACTGGTAGACTGCCCAGGTTTCACAGACACTCGGTGATGAGGTTAGTGCAGCAGCTCTGCAGACCTTCAGTTTCGTAAGCAGCCTAATACCTCTTCTCTATCACATTCTTCTTTGGAGTCTAGTTCTGGTCATATATGCAGCAATCTCATCATCTGTGTGTACATCTTTGGAAAGTATGCCGCCAGGGTAAGTGAACTTGTCCACAACATTTAAAATTTCTCCATTTGCTGTAATCAATGGTTCAATATATGGATGGTGTGGTGCTGGCTGGTGGAGAACCTGTGTTTTCTTGGTGTTCATTGTTACACTAAAATTAGCACAAGCATCAGAGAATCAATCCATACTATGTTGTATCTCAACTTTAGAGGCTGCATTGAGTGCGTAATCATCTGTGAACAAAAAAAAAAATCATGCGTTAATTCTCCCTCCACTTTTAGTCATGGTTTATAGCCTTTTCAAGTTAAGTAGTTTACTATCAGTGACCTTGATATCATTTTCATCCTCATTGAGGGCTTCTGACAACATTGCTGAAAACATAGGGCTGCAAAGCATGGAAGCAAGCACACAGCCTTGTTTCACTCCATTGGTGACTGGGAAAGCATGAGAGCATCATTTATTATCTAGAACCCCGGCAAGCATGCTATCATGGAATTGACATACAATATTGATGAACTTCCTGGGCAACCAAATTTTGACATAATTTTCCACAAACCCTCACAACTGACAGTAGCAAAGGCCTTGGTCAGATGGACAAGTATTGTGTAACGACCCCTGCTCTGCTCCTGGTACTTTTCCTGAAGTTATTGGAGAGCAAACACCATACTGACTATTCCTCAGCTCTTTTTGAAGCCACACTGGCTCTCAGGTAGATGACCATCTTCCAGGTGAAGAATCAGCCTTTTAAGGAGAGAGAATATTGTCAGCAATAACTAAGAGTTATTAAGAGTCACAGACCCCCACTGTGATTGTCAAAGGACAATCTATTTCTTTTACCTTTATAGAGAAAGATAACGGAGGCATACTTGAACTCTTGGGGGATAACCTCCTCTTCCCATAGAACCCAGAAAATGTCAGTCAGCTTTTGTATGAGCAGTGGACCTCATGACTTGTAAACCTCAGCTAAAATAGAATCAGCACTGGACACTTTGCCATATGAAAGGAACCTAATGATATTCAAAACCTATTCTTCAGTTAGAACTTCAGCTAGGGAGGGATTGACTTCAGTTTGAGGTAAATAGTCAGTGACTTCAGCATTGATTGATGATGGTCTATTGAAGACACTATGAAGTGCTCAGCCCATCTCTCTAAGATCTTGTCCCCATCATGAATCAATGTGGCTCCCCCCAGCACTGAGTAGTTGAGATGCACCATAGGTCTTTGGTCCAAAAATAGCCTTCAGGGCATCATAAAAGCACTTTGGATTGTTATTATCAGCATAAACTGAATTTTATCTGCCTTCTTACTGACCGAAGAATCATGCATGTCTCTAAGCATTTTACTTTTGATGGAGTTAAATGCTGCCTCCTTAGAGACAGATGAACTATCTTGCTGGCAAGCTCTGTAGAATTCTCATTTTTCATTTAACAGTTTTTTAATTTCCCCATCATTTCTATCAAACCAATGTTTGTGAGCATTCTGTTCCGATGAGTAAATGCTATATTTTTTTTGCTATATACCAAATCTCTGAAAACTGACCACTCTTTTTCTGCTCCACTGTTGCCAGCTATGTGTTGGCTCAACTTTCCCTCCAAGTTAGCAACAAACTGTTCACACAAGGAGAAGCACTCTAGTATGTTGACATTAAGTCTTCTGGTAGCATCTTTCCTTGGGGCTGCCACTTTTGTTGTATGAGAATAGTTACCTTGAAAAGGATAAGTCCATGGTCAGTCCAGCATTCTGCACCACACATTGCCTTCATCACTCTCACACCTTATCTTACTCTTCTCCTTACAATGACATAGTCTATGAAGTGCCAATGTACGCTTGGGAGGGTGCATCCACAAAGGTTTTTTGTTTTGTTTTGTTTAATTAATTTATGTTTAGTTTATAACATTCAGTTCCACAATCCCTTGAGTTTCAAATTCTCTCCCCTCCTTCTCCTCTCCCCCATGGCATCCGGCAATCAAATATAGGATCTACAAATACCTTCACATTAAACATTAGTCAGGTTGTAAAGGATTATAACCAATGGAATAAACAATGGGAAAGAGGAATCAAAACAAAACAAGAAAAAGAAAGAGAGCAGGTAGTTTGCTTCAATCTGCATTCAGACTCTGTAGCTCTTTCTCTGGGTGTGGAGATCTCTTTCCATCACAAGTCTTTTGGAGTTGTCTTATAACCTTATAGTACTGAGAGGATCCTAGTCTATCAAAGTTGGTCATCACACATACGTTGTGTCTGTAATTGTGTACAAATTTCTCCTGGTTCTGCTCTTCTCACTCAGCCTCATTTAATATAAGTCTCTCCAGGTTATTATGAAGTCCATCTGCTCCTCATTCCTTACAGCACAATAGCATTCCATTATATTCATATACCACAGCTTGCTTAGCCATTCCCCAATTGATGGGCATCCCCTTGATTTCCAATTCTTTGCTACCACAAAAAGAGCTGCTATAAATATTTTTGTACATATGGGTCCTCCTCCCACTTCTATGATCTCTTTGGTATACAACCCTAGAAGTATAGACTTTTTTTTGGTCTTTTTTTGGAGGAGGGGAGGCAGGGTAATTTGGGGTTAACTGACTTGTCCAAGGTCACACAGCTAGTGTGTTAAGTGTCTGAGGCCGGATTTGAACTCAGGTCCTCCTAACTCCAGGGCTGATGCTTTCATCCACAAAGTTTTAATGCATTTAGCTAAACAGGAGGCAGTGTTGGTGATGAAAAGGTCGTGAGATACACAAGTCTTAGGTATTAAGTGACCATTCCTGTTGCTGTTTCCAACTCCATTCCTCCCTAGGACTTTGTCCATGTCTCATCGTCTGTGCCTACTCTTACATTAATGTCACCCAGAATTATAATACTGTCCTCTTTTGACACATTGATAACCATTGATAATGAGGGTCTTCATATTTTCTTTGACCTCATCAAGGTTTATCATGATGAGAGTATCTGCACAAATGATGGTGGTGTGACACTTTCCTGCAAGTGGCCATTGCATGGTCATTAATCTATCATTTACTCCTTTTGGTAGGTATGCAAGCTTGCTGACTAGATTAGTTTTGGTTGTAAAATCTATACCAGCTTCACGATGCTCTCCTTAACTGCAGCCACTCCAGAAGATGTATCCAACTCTGACTTCATTAAGGTGGCCTTCATTTGCCAGCCTTGTTTCACTTAAGGCTGCTATTTGGATGTAATACCTCCTGAGTTATCTTGCATCAAGAGCTGTTCATCTTTCATGTCTACTGGATTCTGTATTGTCTATAATTATGTCTTTGCAAAAGTTTTTATGCATTTTTTGTGTGTTTCTACTGCCATAGTAAGCAGGCCAGGGTTGGGTGAAACAGAAAAAAATTTAGGGCACCTTTTCTATCCCCTTCCCCAAACCAGGAGGTGAGGAGTGTGATCCTTAAAAGGTTACTCACTCATACAAGGGGCTGCCAGATCCCACTGCTGCTTCCAGTAAGAATACAACCTTATGGCCCAGATCGTCTGTGTGCAGGGTTGTTACTACAGCTCCCAGTGTATCCATGCTTGCTGCTATGTCATTTGATTTGAGCAGAAATTGGATTTGAGTGAGGCAGAGTTGGGTGAAGTCAGCCTCACTTTCTCTTCCAGAGTCACTGGAGTCCAATAGCAAAACAAGGTCAAGACAACTTGTTATGGCTTGAGATGACCATAGATGATCTTGGTGTCTTCAATGTAAGTACTCCATGGTGCTTGTTTAAGCTGCCTTCGTGGCCATTGGAACAAATTTTTCTCATCCATTCTGGCCCATTCTGCCAGGGGAAGTCTTCACGTGCTTGGTATACACATCCCCCTAACTCACCCTTCAGTTACCCTCAACTCGGTTTACTCCATTTGTTAAAATGGTTTACTGGGTTGTGGCCACTGAACATGCTACAGCTTCTTAGAACCACAAGTGAGAGTTGGGTGAATCAGGTGAACACCGAAGGTGAAAAGAAGCCCTAAAAAGAGCTCAGCAGCCCTTACAATAGAAGTACTAGTCTTTCCTGAATATGTCCCGTACCCCATCCCTTCGTGTGACACAAGGGTGAAGGGAGCGTTAGTAGCAGAAGGCATCTGTGTGATATCAGATGAGGAAGAAAGGAAAGAAGTTCTCAATGAATGACCTCAATTTTTTTTCAGTGAAATATTTGGCAAAATTCTCAGCTGAGAGGGTGAGAGGAGGAGTTGTGGGAGGTTTGAGGAGGGATAAAAGGTTTTGGAAAAGTCACTGCGGTGAGCTAGATAATGAATCAATTAGGGAAATGTAAAAAGATTGCCGTGCCACAGTGAGGGCCCAGTTGAGATTATATAAAATAAATTTGTAGTGGATCCAGTTAGCACAGTTTCTCCAACTTCATATGAGTAGTAAAGGCAGAAGATAGTAGGAGTAATCAAAGGCAAGGTTTGACCCCAGAAAAAAGGGGATAGTATAGGAAGGCAAGGGACTCAAAAGAAAAAGACAATGGAGAATTGAGGTAGTTCACCAAAGGGTCAAGATGAAGAATGGAGGAGAATATAGCTAGAACAGGGGTGATAGTCTAGGAAAGAACTGAGGGTGCAGGGATTGTAGGTTCAAATCTTGTGTCTCTCACTGCTTACCTGGCCCTGGCCTTAACCTTTCTGGTTCTCAGTTTCATCTTCTGTAAAATGAGAGAATTGGTCAAGATGACCTGTAAGGTTCCTTCTCACTGGAGATCTGTGATCTCATGAGCTATGAACAGACATGGAATGAGAAAGCCAGTGGCAGATCCTAGCCAAAGTAGATTCCAAGAGGTGATAACAAGACTGTCTGCACTGAAATCTCTAATCTTTTCCATTCCAGAACCATGTGTCTTGTAGGAACCTGTTTTACAAACTACTCAGGGAAAAAGAGATAATTATAATGTTTTAATTTGGTTATGTATGTGATGTTATTTCCATTTTATTTTATAATTGTTTTAGGCTTGATTAAAGATTTTACTCACTCAAGATAATCTCTTGTCTGGGTTTTGTTAGTATGGTGGCCAACTAGAAATGGGTGACTTTTGAAGTTCTCATTTTCAAACTCAGAGTAAAATGAGCCAGATGAGGCAAATTACCATTGAAATATTCTTGCCGTTGGAACCATGATCTTAACCCAGAGATAATTAATAATGATAATGTTTATATAGTGCTTTAAGGTTTGCAGAGTGCTCTAGTTTAGTCAAAGTAAACTAATTACCACAACAAGGAGACCAAAAAAGTTTGAAAAGAACATTAGCTGGTCTATGACTTACCTAGTCAGAATATAAAATTTATAAAAGCTTACGAAGAAGGATGATAGATGATTATGAGTGCTATTACCTCACAAAATACAGAGAAGCAGTAGAGGACAAAACCTTTTTAAAGCTTGGCAAGATATCCAACTAAAGCAAAGGACATTCAAAGTTAAAAGGACTGCAAATAGAAGAAGAATGGAAAAGATCTGCAAAAATCAGTTTAACAAACTTTTATCCATCAATCCAATCCAATCCAGTAAACATATATGGGGGACATCTAGATGGCGCAGTGAGTAAAGTGCCGGCCCTGGAGTCAGGAGGACCTGAGTTTGGTTCCGGCCTCAGACACTTAACACCCACACAAAAAAACTAGCCGTGTAACCTTGGGCAAGTTACTTAACCCCAACTGCCCTCCAAAAGAAAAAGGCAAAAACAAAACAAAACAAAACATATATGCCTACTATGTGTCAGGCACTGTGCTAAGTGTTGGCAATAAAATTTAAAGAAAGACAGTCCCTGCCCTCAAGGAACTTACAATTTAATGCCATCAAAGACAGTGGCACCATCACACTTGGACGTTAACATCACAGTTCCAGATGTGCTTGTAGAGGAAAAAGAAATGGCACTAAAGAGATGAAAGATAGTAAAAACAGCCAAATTGGACCAAGTGTATATCCATGCTGGAGGTGACAGGTATGGTGAGGTTGTTGAGTGACTGATATACAAAGTATCTTAAGAAGATATTCTTAAAGAAGATAGATCTTTAAGAAGGTATAGAAAAAAAATGGACTTTATTCATTGAAAAAAATGCACCAGGGGCGACTAGGTGGCACAGTGAATAGAGCACCAGCCCTGGAGTCAGGAGGACCTGAGTTCAAATCTGGCCTCAGACACTTAACACAAAAACTAGCTGTGTGACCTTGGGCAAGTCACTTAACCCCAACTGCCCTCCAAAAAGCAAAAAAGAAAAATGCACCAACTGAGAGAATATCAATAATTACCCACCTATATGACTATTCTCCCATCTCTACAAAATTGTTATGAGTTGTTTATACACAAATCGTGTGCATCCTTAATGAGGGTATTGGGAGGGAACAAGCAGGCTTTCACAAATTATATTTAACAATGGACCATATCTTTACCATCTCACAAATAACTGAAAGTTGTAGAGACTGTAAGATTTCATTGTGCTTATTGTTTGTTTATTATGAAAAAAAATTTGATTTTATAGAACAAAATGTTTCTTTAAGTTATTTTACATCAAATCCATCAAAATCATACACCATTCTTTGGAAGACTGAATCAAGAAGGAATAACTCTGTTCAATTATCCTCTGTTGTTAGATCCTCCAAGAAACTGTGAATGGTTGCAGATCTCTTCCAGAAGGCTCTGCAATGTCCTGGGGCTTGATGCAATTAGTACAATGTCACCCACAAACAGGAACATCTGGAGAACATCAACCATCTGTAATCTCCTCCAATACCTTTGGCAAATACTTTTGTCAAACATACATTGTCACCTAATGTACATTGTACTTTTGGACTAATTACAATACAAAATGATTACTACATGTGGTATTTTGTACTGACTACATCAAGCCCCAGGACATTGCAGGACTTTCTGAAAGACAGTAGGCAAACAGTCAGTAGTCAAGAAGAGATTAAATATGAATGAGAGAGGGGGGCAATCCGCTGAAGAAGGTATGGACAATTGGGGAATGTTATATCACTTCATAAAAAGATTCGTTTAGAGCGCTGCAGTTCTTATGGTACCCAACCCAATGAAGAGCCATAGGCACAAGCAAAGCAGGCAGGCAAAGCTGCCGTGAGTAAGTCATGTGATATGGTAAAACTTGCAACTTCCTCCGCTATTTAAAGTATACAGTTCATCTGCCATAATGGCTGAGACTTAAAACCAAAGACTACTCTCCTTAAAGGAGATAATGAAAAAGTGACTAACTAGCCTCAGTGAATTCAAGTCACATGATAAATTACATCCCTACGTCCTGGAGGAAATGGCAAACATGATTGCTAAATCATTGTTTGTTATCTTTGTGGCACATATTATTAAAGTGATTTTTAAAAGGAACTTCTAGAAAAGGAAATGGAGATCATGAAGAGTAATGACCTACATCAAAAACAGGTCTTACATGAACACTGTTTTTCATATTACCTGTCTAGTCAGCCCTTCCTAGTACCCTTTGTTGGATCATCATCCTTATTTCCAAGCGTGGGTATTATTCTAAATCCCTTCTCATGTGTCGATTTGGACTATTCGATTTTAACATATATTCATGAGCATTCTGTGCATCCTAATCTTGAACCAAAGACAGTTTAGTAATAAATGATTTTTAAGTAATACAGGTATAATTTTTAAAGCTTCACATAATGGTCGCACCCCACTTTTTTGGAAAAAATTGGCATAAAATCTGTGATGATTATGTGGTGAAACATGGTATGGTCTATGAATATAATAGAATACTATTGTACTATAAGAAATTGTGAAATTATGAAAGGGATGGTTTCAGAAAAACCTGGGAAGACTTATATGAACTTACATGAACCGATGCAAAGTAAGCAAAACCAGGAGAACAATATACACAGTTACAGTAATATTGTGAAGCTAATCAACTGTGAAAGACTTGCTAACTCTGATCAATATAATGATCACCTACTCCAAAGGACTCACGACATAAAATGCTATTCACCTCCAGATAGGGAACTGATGGATTCAGAATGCAGACTAAGGCATATGTTTTCCTTTATTTTTCTTGCTTTTTTTTTCAGAACATGGCTAATGCAGAAATATATTCTGCATGACTTCCTATGTATGAGGGGTGTGATATTTCTTGCCTTGATGATGGGTGAGGGAGAAAAAGGAGAGAGAGAATTTAGAAATTTAAATTTAAAAATTTAAATAATTTAAAAAATTAAGACAAAAATGTAATTGGGAAACATGAAAAAAGAAGATAGGCTGGAATGGAGTCATTCATGCACTTTGAAGGGTTTGCCTTGGCAAGAAGGGCAACCTTGTTACGTGAGATGTGGGTGGAGAAGATGGTAGCAAAAGGCACTTGGGAGACATGAGTTAAGAAGGAGGGCAGAAAGGGAAACCCAAAGAAGTTTGGCCTATCTACATGGGAAAGACTAAATGGATGAAGAATGTCTATTGCTCACATTTTAACCCACATTTGAATGGACATCCTATAAACTTTAGTTTGTCCATCAGTCTGTCAATGCATATTTGGGATAGTCAGTGGTGATTATTCAACAACTGGTTCTCTGAAAATGCATGACATACTTTTGTTTGTTTGTTTTGCAGGAGGGAGGCAAGGCAATTGGGGTTAAGTGACTTGCCCAAGGTCATACAACTAGTAAGTGTGTCAAGTGTCTGAGGTAAAATTTGAACTCAGGTCCTCCTGACTCCAGGTCCAGGACTCTATTCTCTGTGCCCATCTAGCTGCCCCAGGACATACTTTTAAGTTTAATTTGTATTATTAGCATTTTCCTGTCACTTTCTTAAGCTTAGATATTCCATAAAATAATCAATCACACTCTAATTTGTAGCATTTGCTGATTTCCAAGGTACAAATTCTCACAATGGAATTAACAATGGGTTCTCTTAAACATGTAGGAGCTGTCTCCTGTACCACCCATTGGTGAGAAATACAGTTAGACCAAGAGTTGGTCTTGAAGTTGAGCAGGAGAAGCAGGAGAGTGGACTGGATTGCTTTTAGCACAAAGCGTCTTTCCTGACTCCAAGCTTCTCATGAAAGCAAAAGCTCAACTTGTTTGAATATTAAATATTCTACCAGAGTTTCTACATGGCAGCAGCAAGATGTTAGAATACAACTTCTAAATGAATGTCACACAGAGGGCAATGGAGAGAGAGACATAGCAGATGTGAACAGGCTATGATATATAACCAATGAGGAACTCCCAAGAAGAACTAAATAAAGGCCAAGATCAAGGAATTAACTGTATGATAAGAAAAGAAAATGGGCTGGTCATGTGGCAAGAGCTAAGATGACTAGTGGACAACCAGAGTGTTCTACTGATAATCTAGAGATATCAGGGGAAGAAACAAAGAAGGCCTCCATCATATTGGGTGAACCTCCCAAAGTTAATTTATGGGACAACAAGAGCTACAAACTATGGGTAAGCACAGATGGATTGAGATATGGATCATTGAAAGGAACTCCATAAATGATGAATTCACAAGTGCATTTAACTATGCTTCTCTATATTTATCATGTTCATCTTTTCATATAGCACAATAATATTCCATTAGACGGATTTCATTGCCACAACTTCTTAGCCATTCTCCAGCTAATTGTATATACTTTATTTGTTTTTTGCGAATTTTCTTTCCTTTTTTCTAAAATTATGAACTTAAAGCCATCAACAAACTTGGGCATCTCCATAGACAAAGAAAAGAAAAAGAGAATTGTATAGGAAACCATTATATACATACAGCCTGGTTTTTTTTAAGTATATATTACATTTAAAATAGAGCCAACACTGGCCTAATTGTCTATGACGCTTATAAACTTTCTTCTCATTTCTGTGCATTTTAAAAGATTTTATTTTTGTATCTCTATCACTACCCAGTCCCCCTAGGCATCTACTTTATTTCTAGTACTTTACTACTACAAAATGTTCTGCTATAAATATATCGGTATTTAAAAAATGTTGATGTATATTAAGTTTAGCAGTGGGATCTCTGGGTCAATGGGTACAGACATTTTAGTTACTTTCTTGGTATAATTCTGGACCACTTAATTAACAGCTCTACCAAGAGTGAATTAGTGCATCTGCCTCACCATAACCCCTCTAACATTGTTTATTCCTATCTTTTGTCATTGCTTATCTTGCTGTTTGTGAGCTAAACTTCAGAGCTGTTTTGATTTACATTTCTCTTATCAGTGTATCACACATAAACTCTGGATTAACTCTCCTACCTACATTAAAACTAGAAGATAAGGTCCTCAGAACAAGTGTACAGCTCCTCTCAGGGTTCTAGGCACATTCCTGGAGGATAGGGAGTGCCTTTCTAATGCTGTAGCTCACAAGACCTCATCTGATATGTAATCTCCTAATATCATTCACCAATTAACATCTCCCTAATAACAATATAACCAGTTGGTTTCTGCTCAATATCATTTGACAGTGATTTCCACCCTAATATTGATTTGATTAGATGAATCTCTTCAATATCATTGACAGCAGTCAGTTTTTACAAAGAGATATTTACTGGAAAAGGTTAGCAAGAATAGAGCTACAAAATCATCTTCCCCTCTCCCCCTCAAACTAGGGCACTCTTTCTCCATTACACACCCATAGGAATGCTTAACCTTAAAGTGATTGCTTCAAAGAGTTCTCTCAACCAAGTCCATTTCTGAACATGGCATAGTCAATAGATGAATTGGTGTCTTGCTTACAGGACACAGTATTCTGACTGTTGGGTCAATGTGTTATTAGCCTGGGTCAGTAAGTCATTCTTCATGGCTAGCTCATCTCTACCCTCAGCTGATGCAGTTGTAGGCAAACTGCCACGAACACCGAGACCTCAAGGTGACTTTGCAAGACTTCAAGTGACTCTTCTTATCTCTTGAAGTTCACAGGGTTATAAACAGGTCTATCAGTCTCATTCATTAAAAAACAAGAAAGAAGATACATAACAAAGGGAAAAAAGGAACAGTGGTTCCATGTGCTGCTCATGGCCACACAGTAACATGTGTGTGTTGCTTTCCCCCACATGGAAGCTCAAATCATTTCTTCCTCCTTATTCAAAAGCCTCCAGGGAAGAGAACAATCTTTCTTCTGTTTGTGCCTTTTGTTTGCACACTCAGTTCTGGCTCAGCAGCCAATTAGAAGGCTTCCCATCACCAAGCTGTAAGCAAATAGGGAACAGTCATAGAATATCTCTACATGTTGTGAATAGGAGCAGAGTTTCCTAGTACACATGCCCCTGAAGCAGGATCATCAAACCTTCATGTAGATATGAGATAAGAAAATAACACTGTACGTGTTCCTAGGATCGGGCCAACATCGGCCAATCCTTCATATAGTAATGCTAAACAATCTCCTACATAGTTATTAATAGTTTGCAATTCTTCCACTGAGAAGTGTTAGTTCATATCCTCTTGATTAGTTAGTTCATATCTTTTTTAAAAAATTACTTCTGGTGTTGAAGAAAAAATACAAATACTATGGTCTGAATTTTAGGCAAGAATCTGTCAGAAACAATTTTATTTAATTTAACATTAGTGGATAGAGCACCAGGTCTGGAATCAGGAAGACCTGAGTCCAAATCTGGCCTCACACTTCTTAGTTGTGTGACTCTGGGCAGGTCACTTAACCCTGTCTGCTTTATTTTCTTCATCTGTAAGATGAGCCAAAGAAGGAAATGGCAAACTGTTCCAGTATCTTTGCCAAGAAAACCTCAGAAGGGGTCAGGAAGAGTCAGTCACAAGTGAAATGACTGAACAAAAAAATAACAATTCTGAGTTGACAAAAAAGGAAAATGACACATAGTGGAGGGGCTTTCAGAAAACGGGTACTTTAATGTACTGTTGGTGGAGCTATGAACTGTTCTAACCATTCCAGAAAGCAATTTAGAACTATTTCCCCAAAGCTATTAAACTATACATAGCCTTTTATCCAGCAAAACTGTTATTTGGTCTAGACTCCAAAGACATTAAAGAAAGAGTAAAAAGACATAAAAGTACAAAAATATTTATAGAGCCTCTTTTTGTGGTAGCGAAGAATTGGAAACTGAAGGAATGCCCATCAATTGGGGGAATGGCTGAATAAGTTATGGCATATGAATGTGATGGAATACTAGTGTGCTATAAGAAATAATGAAGAGGAGGATCTCAGAAAAACCTAGAAAGACTTGTATGAACTAATGCAAAGTGAAGTGAGCAGAACCAGGAGACAATTTATATAGTAACAATATAGAAAAAAAAAATCAGCTCCAAAAGACTTAGGAACTCTGAGCAACACAATGACCAGCCACAATTTCAGAGGACTCTTGATGAAACATGCTATCCACATCCAGATAAAGAGCTGATGGATTCAGAGGGCAGACTGGAGCATATTTGCTTTTCTTTCTTTTTGCGTTTTTGGACATGACTAATTTGTGTATTCTGCATGACTATACAAATTTGTAATGGATCTTATTTTTCTCACCTTCTCAAGGAATAGAAGAAGGGGTAAGAAGAGAAAGAGAATTTGGAACTGAAAATAAAATAAAATTGTATTTAAATTTTTTTTCCCCAAATTTAACATTGATATAATGTCAAAGTATTTTGGGCTTAGAGATAGATACCCAAACTGGCATAATTCCCCTTACTCTTGAAAATGACTGTGTGCCTGCCATAAGATGGCCTGAAGTAATATTTGTAGGAATTTTAAACAAAGACAAGATCATATGTTAAAATAAACTCCTCCTCTAAGACTTTCCTCCCTGGGGATCAATATCTTAATCTGGAATGCAAAAAAAAGATACTGTTCCTAGGTGGATGACTTTTGGTGGGTGGAGAGTAAATGATGTTATCTAGACATTCCACTTTCCTAAGAAAGCCTTTAACTTTGTTCCACCCACTTTCCCAAGGGGAAAATTTTAGCCAAGAGAAAAAAAAAATATTATTTCTTAATATTTTTGGTCTTGCAAAAATATGTTTTTAATATGCTTACATATTCCTTTTGTACTTCTTGCATAGTTATTTGAAGCATGCTCTGTATTTATCAATTTTATGATCTCAATTTTGTGTCTGCTAATCAGTAGTAAAATACATTCCCCTAGTTGGTCCAAAATATGGAGTTTTCTGTGTTTTGCTTTAATACAGCAAATGCAACAAAACACCAAGATGACAAAAACTATTCTAGATGTTATGACAGGATTGCATGGATCATTGCCTTGAATTGGGATACAGAAAACAAAACAGTAGATGAAGACAAAACCCAGTGTTCCAAAATACTTGAGTCTCCAATCAACCCTTTAATCTCCTGAATGTTAGTTATAAGTCTATGTGACTAAATAAAGCTAGCTGGGGTCAAAATGGTATAATTTAAAGGCAAATGGAACTTATAATGACATTATTCTACTGGTCAACTGGCCAATCGATAGTCTGAGCACTCTAGTCATAACTATTATAGAATAGGTGTAGCTAGGTGGTGTAATGGAGAGTTCAAGACCTGGAGACTCAGGAAGACCTGAGTTCAAATCTGACCTCAGACACTTACTTATTGGTGACCCTGGGCAAGTCACTTCACCCTGTTTCTCTCAGTTTCCTCATCTGTAAAATGAGTTGGAGAGGGAAATGACAAACCATTCTAGTACCTTTGTCAAAAAAAAAACCCAAATGGGGTCACAAAGAGTGGGATAAGACTGAAGCAATCCAACAACAATGATTGTGGAACAGATATTCTAATTCTATATACCTAGTTTTTCAAGAAAGCTATCATTCTCACCTGGAGAGTGTACTGACTGTCATATGTTGGAAATCCAACAAGACTTATCAAATACTGTAACTACATCCTCACCTCAAAATTTTGTGCACACAGCACCTGGATCACTGTATAAAGGTCAGGAGGTCCACTAATTTGCTATTCCCTACCACACATCTGGCATTTTTCCAGGATCACTTACTCAGAACTGATTTAGTCCTACATGTGTACTTCCAGGGTCCCACATTCCCTCATGGGGGCATCAATTATGGCATTATGGCATCTGCACTCCCGACTTTATGACTTCCAGGCATTAATTACTATGGCCACCAGTTAGAAGGAATTCTTGATTCCCTGAACCGTCCAGCTAACACTGATGGTCATTTAAGAAACTCTGGACCTTAGAGCATTTCTTGTTTCCACTGGAGCTTCTCAGCCTGTTAGACCATCTCGGTCATTTAGCAAGGAGAGTTCTTACTTGGTTGCCTAGTGCAAAAATGGTCAGGAGCTTTCTCCACCCCATCTGGAGCTGATCCAAAAGGCTTCTGTCATAAGATCAGTGGCCTTTCTAATTCTATGCAGTAACAGTCTCTTTCTAGGCCCGGATGAAAACTGTAGTGTTGCCTTTATCACAAAAACATCCCATTCAGTCTTATGTCTCCTAGGTAGTCAGGACGCCAGGGTGCTACTCAGATCTAGTTATTTTGTGTCAATCAGATAGCCATAATTTTAAAGCAACAAGAATATTAGAGCAACAGATCATTAAAGAAAGGGATATTCAGGGGCGGCTAGGTGGTGCAGTGAATAGAGCACTGGCCCTGGAGTCATGAGGACCTGAGTACAAATCTGCCCTTAGACACTCACAAAAACTAGCCGTGTGACCTTGGACAAGTCAATTAATCCCAATTGCCCTCCAAAAAGCAAAAAAAAAGAAAAAGACTAGGTCTCCCCATTTTGCCTAGGCTAGGAATTTAGTAGCCACTAAGGGGGATATTTTATGATCCACAGCATTTCACCATCTACCTTCTTTCCCAATTTAAATGTTTATTGACTGACTAACTGTAATAAGGGAGCAATATGGTTGCATTCTCAGATCACCAGGAACTGTGACCATTATCTTTTACCTGACAATATAAAATGCAGTGATATCATTGTAAAAAAACAGCATGACCATCAATGGTAACAAATTTGTATGTTAATCATTACAGATATATAGATGTAAATATACACACATATATGTGTATGTACATACACATAAATATATGAACTTTAACAAATACATTCTAGGCCATTGAGGTAGAAAGTAACAGATAAAGACATGTAACAGTAAACACAGTCACTCTACAAGTGGTACATCTCCTATCCCCAGGTAAATCTTTCATAGTTCCTTCTAGAAAGGCTGTCATCAGGACAAAATGTATATAGTTTTTGATTTGGTGGAATTTGGAGCCTGTAACACTACCACAAGTCATAGTCTCTTTGTGCTGTTATGATGCATCCTTTTCTTTTGGACAAAGGAGGGGTTATTAGCACAGCTGCCCTGTTCTTTTGCTTCCAGTCCCCTAGGAGTGAAAGTTCCTTTACAGTGTGGTATAGGTAACCTCAGTGTTGAAGCTGCTAGCTTTTAGCAGCAACTTGGTAATCTGGTCATAGAAGACTATTAGCAGTTTCCTCTTGTGACTGCTTTGGAGTCTACTTGGACAGTAAATTTTAATTCATTCCAATATATATGTATATATACATGCATGTATATATACTATAACAATAATATATTCCTCATTTAGCATTTAGTCATTTTATTAAAATCAACTTGTATGTTGACAAAAGACCCATCATATATGCTGCTCTGTATCATTTATTTTATTGGCATTTTACTCATTTATTAGCATTTATTTTGCTATTAAGGTTTGCAAAGTGCTTGATCCTCCCAACAAGTAGATGTTATTATTATCCACATTTTATGAATAAGTTAACAGGCTAAGTCAGTGGTGTCAAATCCAGATAGAAGTGGGGTCACTAGTGTCAGAAAATAACATCTATGTTCTATTGTATTTTTCTATTTTGTCGAATATTTCCCAATTATATTTTAGTATGGTTTGGCGGTACTCAGGAGTATTTCCAGTCTGTGTGTTGGACATCTCTGGGCTAAGGCATACTAAGTGACATTTTTCTCTGGCTGTCCCCTATACCTGGAATACTCTCCCTCCTCAGCTCTTCCAATCTTTTTACATTTTTTTTAAATTTTTAAAATTAAATTGATTTATTTGCTTTTATTTTACAACATTCAGCTCCACAGTCTCTTGACTTTCAGTTTTTCTCCCCTTCCCTCTCCTCCATCATGGTGGCATGCACTCAAATATAGGATCTACAAATATCTTCACATTAATCTTTAGTCACGTTGTAAAGAAGGCCAATCTTTTTTTATATTTTTATTTTTCAAAAAGTATTTTATTTTTTTCTCAGTTACATGTAAAGACAATTTTGAACATTCACTTAAAAAAATTTTTTTTTGAGTTCCAAATTTTCTCTCTTCTTCACATCCTCCCTCCCTGAGACAATAAGCAATTTGATATAGGTTTTACGTGTTCAGTCATTCTGTCATCTTTTACTGGAACTCTTCCCAAACCCTTTCATTCTAGTGCCTCCTCTCTATTATTCCCTATTTCTCCTGTATATAGCTTGTTTTGTATATATTTGCATGTTGTCTCCCCCTTTAGACTGTAACCTCCATTCCCAGCAATACAATAATCCAAGACAATCCCAAAGGATGAAGCATACTATCCACCTCCAGAGAAAGAACTGATATTGATTGAATACAGACTGAAGCATGATATTTTCCACTTTCTTTCATTGTTTTCTTTTATTTGAGTCTTTTTTTACAAAATGACTAATATGGAAATGTTTTACATTAAAAAAAAAAAGATTGCAAGCTCCTTGAGGGTAGAAACTGTCTTTTGCCTCTTGTTGTATTCCCAGGGCTTAGCACAGTGCCTAACACATAGTAGGCATTTAATAAATGTTTATTGATTAATTGATTGACTTAACTAGTCACACAACTAGTGTCTATGGTAGGATGTGAACTGAGATCTTCCTAAAACCAAGTCCAACATCCTATCAGCTGCACCATTGAGCAGGGTCCTCATCTTGGGTTTTCCAACATCATATGCCCAGCAGATGAGACCAGTACAATATCATTGGGCTATTAAAGAAAAATTCCAACCAGAAATTTTAGACACCAATTAACACCAATCCCCTCCAACATCTCTTGCTCAAGTGCATTTTGCCAAGCAGTAAGGCAAGATAAGGGTGAATTGCCTTAGGTGTCAATGAGCTGGTGAATGAAGATAAAACCACTACTGATCAGCAGGAAGGAGGACAAGAAAGACTACATATCTTGGCTAAGGAGTCAGTCTCAGTTTAAACCCCACCCTCACCCCCACCCCCTAAATTACCTGTTTGCTGGAGGATGACCTTAAACTGTAAACTCCCTCTGTATAGTCTTCATGCATTCTACAAGACAAAGATGCCAAAGTTTTTTCATGGCCTCAATTTCCCATTTAGTTTTTTTTATTCTTTGAAATCAGTCTCCAGGGAATAGGTTTACATTTGCTCAAGAGGGAAGGGGCTTTCGTGGTTTAACCTATACTGGAATGTCTCATGTAGATGAGATGGGCCTGGGGTTATACAGAACAATTCTAATACACTGCCACAAATTAATAATCCCAGAGATAAAATGAATACCATTTGAAGAGGCTACTTACTCTAGTAAGGTAGTGGATTTCTAAAGAACAACCATCAAATGTGCAATTTAAATCCAGTACAGTCAATTTCTAGTTCTTGAGGAATTTACTTTTTTTTTTAAGACTGGGTCTCTAGCTGTGTGACCTTGGGCAAGTCACTTAACCCCAATTGCCCTCCAAAAAGCAAAAAAAAAAAAAAAAAAACTGGGTCTCCCCATTTTGCCTAGGCTAGGAATTTAGTAGCCACTATTAACCAGCAGGTTACCTTTGGCCTGTGCTGTTCCCTACCTGGGCCAATTCTCCCCTCCTTAGGCAACCTGGTGTTTTCCCTCCTCCTCCAGAGACCCCACTATATTTGACAGGCATAGCCCACCGAAGCTCAGAACTCCTGAAACTCAAGAAATACATCAGCTTCAACCTTAGCTCTAACCTGATTGTTTTTTTCCTCTAAACCCTCCCCCTTCCTACATTCCTATTACTGTAGAGTGTAATACCATCCTCCGAGTCCCTCCAGTCTCACCCCAGGAGTGATCCTGGACTCCTCAACACACCCTCTTCCCGCATATTCCAGCTGTTGCCAAGGCTTGTCAATCATGGCACCCTCTCTCTTCTGACACCGCCACTACCCTGGTGCAGGCCCTCACGACCTCACAGCTGGACCATTGTCATAGCCTGCTGGAAGAAGCTAGGCAGTCCAGTGGATAGAGGGCTGGGTTTGGAGTCAGAAACACCTGAGGACCCTGGACAAGTCACTTAACTTCTGCTTGCCTCAGTTTCCTCATCTGTAAAATAGGATAATAATAGCACCACCTCATAGAGTTGTAAAGACCAAATTCGATAAAAATTGTAAGGTGCTTAGCACAGTGTCTGGCACGTAGTAAACACCATATAAATGTTAGTTATATTATTATGGTGGGTCTGCCTGCCCCAAGTTTCTCCCTGTTCCAAATCTGTTATGGGAAAAATATTCTCACTCAGTTCATGTGATAGGTAACTGCTGTTGAATAATGCTATCACCACAGAGATTCCAGAGGCTAAGAACTAGGTTTTATTATACTTAATCACAGGTTCAGAGCTCAGAAAAATAACTCTGAGCACTGACTGATTAGGGTTCTAACAAAGCTAAAATATTTTCTAATTAAGTCAGAGAGACAGAAAATAAATTTTGATGATACAGCAATCTCATACATCCCATAAAAGTCACACAGACCTAGTCAAACAGAATCATAATCTCATATATCCTCTAAGGAAACAGACCTAGCCAAACAACCTTAAATTTAGAATCTATAGTAAACCAATACAGATTAAACTACATTTAGAGGTTTGCAATGGACAGATTGAGAGGGGAGATTTACATGCCACAAAGATAACCACAGGGTCAGAGCCAGTTGGGATTTTTCTACAAATAAAGCTAGTTAAATCACTTTGGTGGTGTTTCAGCTAAAATTTGTACATACTATATTCCCTTCTTCCTCTCTTTTGGCTTATTATCTCAGAAATGTTTCAAAGCTTTCCTTTAATACTATCATTCCATGAGTCAGGGTTTTAGCCCAGTTAGTTAATATTAACCTCTCAGGAGATAGGTTTCAGACAAATAACCTACTAATCCAAAAAGGTGGTCCTGAACTGCAGCATAGTAAAGATTAATAAAAGTGGGGCGGCCAGGTAGTACAGCGAGTAAGAGCACCATCCCCAGAGTCAGGATGACCTGGGATTGAATCTGGGCTCAGACACTTAGCACCCTCCCAGAAACACCTGGCCGTGTAAACTTGAGCAAGTTACTCAACCCCAATTGCTTAAAAAAAAAAATTAATAAAAGGAAATAAAAAATCCCTCACAAGAAATCCACACTCTATTTAACCACGAAAGTGATTTTCCTAAAACACAGTTATGACCATGTCATCCCCTACTCAATAAACTCCAGTGACTTCCTGGATCAAATATAAAGTGCTCTGTTTGGCATTCAAAGCCTTTCATAACCTAGCCCTCTCTTTCCTATACCTTAACTATCCAACAGGTACTCTTCAAACCAGGGACATTAGCCTCCTGGCTGTTCCATGAACAAGACACTCCAGCTCTTAGCTCCAGGCATTTGGCATTCTCTCTCTCTCCCCCTCTCTCTCCCTCTCTTCCCCTCTCTCTCTCTTTCTTTCTTTCTCTCTCTCTCTGTCTGTCTCTCTCCTCTCTCTCTGTCTGTCTGTCTGTCTCTCCCTCTCTCTCTCTCTCCTCTCTGTCTCTCTCTCTCTGTATCTCCCTCTCTATGTCTATATCTCTCTTTCTGTCTCTGTCTATTTTTATCTGTCTGTTTCTCTCTCTCTGTCTCTCTGTCTCCCTCTCCCTCTCCCTCTCTGTCTCTCTGTCTCTCTCTCTCTGTCTCTCTCTCTCTCTCTCTATCTCTATCTGTCTGTTTCTCTCCTCTTTATCTCACCTACGCTCAAAGTGCAGAAGCTGGCTTTTTCACTCTACTGATTGTGAGGGGAGCTTTGACCTACTCTATTTCTGACTTGGGCCCTTGGGGGGGAGGGGGGGAGGAAGGGTGGGAATTCAGAACTGAAAATAAAATAAATCTGAATTTAAAAAAATTTTAGCCAAATCATTTTTGACCAAGAATTTGCACATATTATTTCTAGGGAGTAAGATACAAATAGATGCAGGTTTTTCCAGGAACAAAGACATTTTTGTATGCTCTGTTTCTCATTCTGAGGTTCTCCCAACTTTGTAACCAGGCTTTTGCTTTGCACATGATCAAATCACCTAAAATGGAGGCAGCCACCTGGAAAATACCAGGGACCTGCTTCTGAGAGAAGACTTTCTGTGTCTCCCTACCACATGGCTTAGAGGGGCCTCTTCCCAGGGTCTGGATAGCCAGAACAGGCTGTCTTTTAAAACTTCCAGACTGGGATACTCTCTTTCCCACGGTATCCAAAGAGGGTGAAGTACGTGCTCACCCACAGCATGGGTACCATGAAGTGATCCCCTGCTTTTATCCTGTGGCTCCAAGATCCAGTATAGGGCTTGGTCCAGTCTGTTTACTTTGTTCTTTTTAATTCTAAGTATATGTGATGGATTCTTCACTGGATTTGGACTTGAGTTTTAGGTATAAGGGCAAGCTTTTCCTGGGTAGACTGCAAAACCAGCCTGGAATACTGCTTCCAATGTTGCCAAGACATGAGTGTGGGTTTGGTAGGGCACCACCTGTACCTAAGATCAAATGAAACAGCTCAGAACAAAAACCTCAAGCCTGATTTGGAGCCATAGAGTAAAAGAGGGGAGGAAAGAAAAGTATCTCTTCCCTCTACCCAGTCCATGATGTGGAGGAACATGTCCTCCACCCTCTTTAGATGCCATGGGAAAGAGGTATCCCAGTCTCAAAGTTTTTAAAGATGGCAGCCTGTTCTGACTATTCTGCTGACGGGAAGAGGTTTCTTCCACTCACATAGTAGGGAAACACAGAATATCTTCTTTAGAAACAGGTCCCTTGGGGTGGCTAGGTGGCACCGGCCCTGGAATCAGGAGGATCTGAGTTCAAATTCGGCCTCACAAAAACTAGCCATGTGACCTTGGGTAAGTCACTTACCCCCAATTGCCCTATCTTTACCCCTCCAAAAAAGGGAAAAAGAAAAAAAAAAAGAAATAGGAATCTGGCACTTCCTAAGTAGTTGCCTCCATATTAGGTGATCTGACCATGGACAAAGGCCAAGTCTTGCTAACATACACTTAAAAAGGAAGCAAGTAGTATAAAATGGAGATTCATAGTTATATAAAAACACTTTTGTGTTCTGCTACATATGAAAATGATTTTTTTTTTGGTGTTTAAATCAGAATAAGTAAAAATAGCCCTGAGGATTCACTTCACACTCAATAAATCAGTAAAGATGATAGAAGTCATAATGTTGGAGGTATTTGGTATATACACTTTTGTGATCTGGAGGATGTAGTTTCAAATTGCTTTCCAGAATGGCTGGACCAGTTCACAGCTCCAGCAATGCTTTCATGTTTCTGTTTTCCTTTAGCCTTTCTGAAGTCATTTTTTTTTCCTGCTATCTTCATCACATTGATGGGTGTAAAATAGGAGATCTCAGAGTTGTTTTAATTTTCATTTCTCTAATTATTAGTGATTTAGAGCATTTTTATATGTGATTGTAGATAGCTTGAATTTCTTCCTTTGAGAACTGCTCGTATCCTTTAATTATTTATAAAGAAATGGCTTTGTTTGAATCAGTTCCCTTTGTATTTTGAATATCAGACTTTTGTCAGAGAAACTTGCTACAAAGATTTTTTTCCTCTGATTAACTGTTTCACCTCTGATTTTAGCTGTACTGATTTTTGTGCAGCTTATAAATTTACATAATCAAGATTTTATTCCCTGTGATCCTTAAAATCCGTTATTAGTTGAAAAGCACTTCTTTTATCTCTTATAATAGGGGCAAAAGGTACCTCCTTTTCTGGCCATCTAATTTATGATTTGACATTTTAGAGCCAGGTTTTGTATCCATTTGAAGCTTATATGGTATCAGATGTTAATCTAAATCCAGTTTCTAACACATGGTAGCAGTATTCTCAGCAATTTTGAATGAATACAGATTCTTTTCCCAAATCCTTGAGATTTTAAGGTTTCCTGAATTCTACTCCACTATGTTCATTTACTTCTTGGTCTCATGTTACTAATCTGTCCCACTAATCACCTTTTCTATTTATTAACCATTACCAAATAGTTTTGATGTTACTACTCTGTAACATAGTTTGAAATATGTAAAGATAACTTCCTGTCCTTATTTCTATAAAGATTCATATAATTTCTATTTGTGTCTTGGTAGGTGGACCACCAAATAATTAAGACATTCTATGGTTATTTTTAGTGAAATTTCTTTTTCTATCTCTTACTGCTGGGTTTTATTGGTAATGTGAAGAAAGGCTAATGATTTGTGTGAACTTATTTTATATCTTGATCCTTTGCTGAAGGTATAAATTATTTTAATCAATCAATTCCAAATAATCAAATCAGTTAATGAGTCCATTCAGAAGACTATCATATGTTCTTCAAAAAGCAATAATTTTGTTTCTTCTTTGCCTATAGTTATTCCTTCAATTTTTAGGGGGGGGTCTTATTGTTATAGCAAGCCTTTCTAGAAAAAAATTAAACAGTAGTAGTGATAATAAACATTTTTTATTTTACCTTCAATTTTATTAAAAAGGTTGTTATCATTTCTCCATTATCTATAATGCTGGCTCTTGGTTTTAGACAGATACTACTATTGTATTAAGGAAAATCCATTTATTCTTATGTTTTACTATCTTTTTAAGCAGAAATGAATGTTGGTATTATATGAAATATTATGTATATATACATAAAATATGAGATATTTTATTAATATGGTCTATTATATTTATAGTTTTTCTATTGTTGAAATAACCCTACATTTTTGGACACAATGTATAATATTTTAAAAATATTCCTGGATCTTCTTTGATGATATTTTTAAATGATTTTTTTCAATTACATATACATCAATTCTTAACATTAATTTTTTTAAATTTTGAGTTCCAAAATCTTTCTCTACCTCCCTTCTTTCCCTTCTCCTTCCTTAAGAGAGCAAGCAATTTGATATAGTTTATACATGTGCAGTCATGTAAAATATATTTTTATTTTTGCCATATTGTGAAAAAAAAACACAACCAGAAAAACCTGAAATTAAAAAAAAATTTTTTAATTGAGACAGAGTCGGAGTAGAAGCAGGACCTCTGAGCGGCTCTGGCTTCCACCTTCCCTAATCAATGTAAAAAGAGGACTCTGAACAAACTTTGGAGCTGTAGAACCCACAAAATGACACAGAGAAGCTAACCTCCTGCTGAGGACAGCCCAGCAGACCGGCAGGAATCGGCCAGAGCAGCGCTCTGGGAGCCGAGCCCAACCTCACGCCTAGGCTTTAGCCCCAGGGTGGGCCTGACCAGCCACTGGCTGGAGGGACTCCAGATCAGCAGCAGCTATGGCTGTTTCCAGAATTATCAACACATAGATGCGAAGAACAAAGTGAGAGGTCAGTGTATTGTGGACTTTGGGACCCAGTAAGTGGGAGTGTGTCGGCTTTTGCCCCCAGGGCGAGAAGCCGCTGAGATGCTGGCACAGCCAGCCAGCATAATGTGGCAGCTTCAGCTCCTGGCCTGCAGAGTGTAAGGGGACCAAGCACAGTCTGAGGGGTAATCGCTCTTGCTTTCACCTTCTTGGATCTGGATTGCAGTCTAGGGTGGAGGTCCTGGGGTGTGTGTCCAGCTTGCCAGAGAGTGTGGAGGCCTCAAAGAGGGCACCCATCTAATACCTCTGGCAGCTGAGAAAACCCCAGCAATTGGGATGAAAGCTCCCCTGTCTGGTGGCAGAGTCCTACTGTGGCAGAAAGCCAGGGGTCAAGTGACTGAGGGGCAACATGACCAGGCAAAGGAAACAAAGCAGACAGAAGATTCCAACACTAGACTCCCATTTTGGGGACAAAAAGGATCAAATCATGGAACAGGAGGTGAAGTCTTCAGTGAAGTCTCAACTCCTGCACCAAAAGCTTCAAAGGAAAATATGAGCTGGTTACAGGCCATAGAGGACCTTAAGAAGCAGATAAAAGAAGTGGAGGAAAAATTGGGAAGAGAAATGAGAACAATGCAAGAAAATTATGAAATGAGGGTCAATAGCCTGACTGAGGAAAATCATACCTTAAAAAATAGACTAACTCAAATGGCAAAAGAGGTTCAAGAAGGCAATGAGGAGAAGAATGCCTTTAAAAGCCGAATTTGCCATATGGAAAAAGAATCTCAAAAGCTCACTGAGGAGAATCATTGCTTCAGAATTAGATTGAAGCAAATGGAAGCTAATGACTTTATGAGAAATCAAGATACTATAAAACAGATCCAAACAAATGAAAAAATAGAAGGCAATGTGAAATATCTCATGGGAAAAACCACTGACCTGGAAAATAGATCCAGGAGAGACAATTTTAAAATTATTGGACTACCTGAAAGCCATGATCAAACTAAGAACCTAGAAATCATCCTCTAGAAAGTTCTCAAAGAAAACTGCCCTGATGTTTTAGAACCAGAGGGCAAAACAGAGGTTGAAAGAATCCATTGATCACCTCCTGAAAAAGATCCCAAAAAGGAAACTCCTAGGAATATTATAGCCAGGTTCCAGAATTCCCAGATTAAGGAGAGAATATTACAAGCAGCCAGGAAGAAACAATTTGAATATTGTGGAAACACAATCAGGATAACCCAGGATCTGGCAGCTTCTACACTGAGAGATTGAAGGGCTTGGAATATGATATTCTGGAGGTCAAAGGAGCTGGGATTAAAACCAAGAATCACCTACCCAGCAAAACTGAATATCATGTTTCAGGGGAAAATATGGTAATTCAGTGGAATAGAGGACTTTCAAACATTCTTGATGAAAAAACCAGAGTTGAATAGAAAATTTGACATTCAGATACAAGAAGCAAGAGAAGCATGAGAAGGTAAACAGGGAAAAGAAATCATAAGGAACTTATCAAAGTTGAGCTATTAATATTCCTATGTGGAAAAACAATAATTGTAACTGATGAAACTTTTCTCAGTATGAAAATAGTTGAAGGGAATAGAAATATATATATGTCTATATAGAGGGTATATGGGCATATGAATACATATGTGAATGTGAGTATATATGTTTACAGGTACACATAGAGGGCACAGGACCAATTTACAGGAAAGGATGATACTTAAAGGGTGAAATTAAGAGGTGAGAGAGGAATATAATGAGAGGAGATGGAGGAGACAGAATGGGGTAAACTATCTCATATAGAAGAGGCAAGGGAAAATGGTTACAATGGAGGGGAAGAATAGGAAGGCAAAAGGGAATGGGTCAACCTTATTCTCATTGAATTTGGCTTGGGGAGGGAATGAAATACATATTAAATAGGGTATCTCACCCTCCAGGAGAGTAGGGGGGAAGGGGATGAGAGGGGGGATGAGGAAAGGGAGGGCAGGCTTGGGGGGAGGGAAATTGGAAGCACCCACTTTTGAAAAGGGACCAGATCAAAGTAGAGAATAGAACAAGTGGGAGGGTGGATAGGAGGGAAGGAAATATAGTCAGTCTTTTACAATATATCTACTATGTTATTGTTTTGCATTAGCTACACATATACAACCTATACTGAACTGCTTATCTTCCCAATAAGGGTGGGTGACAAGGGAGGAAGGGAATGAATCTGGAATTCAAAGCTTTAAAATCAAATGTTTAAATATATATATTATTATTAATACTGTTTTACATGTAATTGGGAAATAAGATATACAGGCACTGGGGCATAGAGATCCACCATGCCCCACTGAAAAAGTCGAAAGGGGTATGGGAGAAAATATGAGAGAGAGAGCAGATTGGAGGAGGGGATATCCTGTGGGACTGCTATTTTGCGGCACTGGGTAGGGGAAAAATGGGGAGAAAATTTGTAAGTCAAAATCTGGTGGAAATGAATGATATAAATCAGAAGTTAATAAAGCATTTGAAAAATGAAAAAAATTTAAATTATGCTTAAATCTGCAATTCAGATTCCATCAGTTCTTTCTCTGGAGGTGGATAGCATTTTTCATCATAATTCCTTCAGAATTGTCTTGAATTATTATATTGCTGAGCATAATAGCTAAGTCATTTGCAGTTGATCATTGTACAATATTTCTATTACTGTGCACGATGTTCTGGTTCTGCTCACTTCACTTTGCATCAGTTCATGTAAGTCTTTCCACGTTTTCCTGAAACCATCCTGCTCATTTTCCCCTACAGGACAGATTACTGCACTGATCATATCCAAAAAAGATATCTCCATATCCATCACCTCTGCAGGTAGGACTTTAAAAAAGATAGTATTTTGTTTTTCTCAATTACATGTAAAGAAAGTTTTCAACATTCACTTTTATAAGATTTTGAGTTCCAAACTTTTTTCTCCCTTCTTTCCTTCCCTCCCCAAGACAGTAAGCAATCTGATATAGGTTATACATGCACAATCATGTTAAACATATTTCCACATTAGTCATGTTGTAAAAGAAAAAACAGAAAAGGAGAAAACCATGAAAAAAAAACCCAAAATTAAAAATAGTATGCTTCAGCCTGTATTGAGACTCCATAGTTCTTTCTCTGGATGTGGATAACATTTTCCATCATGAGTCTTTTGGAATTGTCTTGGATCATTGTAGTGCTGAGAACAGCTAAGGCTATTATAGTTGCCTCCCAAAATATAATATATATATATATGATTATGATAGAGTACTATTATACTATAAGAAATGATGAAAAAGATAATTTCAGAAAAACATGGCAAGACCTATACAAACTGATACAAAGTGAAGTGAGAAGAACCAGGAGATCATTGTGCACAGTAACAGCAATGTTGTAATAATAATCAATTATGAAAGACTTGGCTACTCTCCTCAGTACAATGATCCAGCACAGTTCCAGAGGAATCATGATGAAAATATGCTATCCACCTCCAGAGAGAGAACTGATGAACTCTGAGAGCAAAGTGAAGCATAATTTTTTCACTTTCTTTTTCTTACTTAAAAAAAATATGGCTAATATGGAAATATGTTTTGCATGATTTCACATGTATAATTGCCTTCTCAGTGGATGGGGGAGGGGTTGGAGGGATAGAGAAAATTTAGAACTCAAAATTTAAGAAAAATGTTTTAAAATAAATAATAAATCTTAATTAAAAATCAATTTAATTAACTAAATTACATGTCACATATTAAAAATTATATGTTACTTATAAAAGACATGTTACATATCGATTAAATTAGTTAAATAATTAAAAATAAATTTAATTAAAATAAATAATAAATTTTTAATTAAAAAAGAAGGGACACAAAGTTCAAAAGGTCAAAGCCCTCCACCCATGGGGCACAGTAAATTACAAATCAGTCACTATTCAGTCATCAGTCACTATTCAATCAACAGTCACTACTCAGTACCTTCTTAAGGGGTATTGGAAAATACACAGGCCATCCACCCCTTAGTCACAAGTAAGTTACAATTTCATCAGTCACTACTCAGTATCCATGGAGAGGTCTTTTCATCTTGACTTGAGGCAGGCTTTCAGCTTCCATGGTCCCAGCTCCTGCCCAAAGCGAATCAACTGCCACCTGAGTTCAAAGGCAGACATCTCCCAGTTCCTCATCCAGCTCTCTGTGAAGTTCCTGTCCCATATTGAAGCTCACAGTGTCCAGTCGACCTTAAGTCCTTCTTGGGAAGGACTTGTTCCTGGGAAGAGAAAACTTAACAGAGCCACAGATAGACAAAATATCAACACCACAGTCATGCTTCCTCTGGCAGCTCCAGCTGGCCCTCGGAAGTCTTCAGCAGCTCCATTCTCAAAATCAAAATCACTTTCTCCACAAAAATTCCAGTTCAGCAGCAGCAGCCCAGCCTTCAGAACTTCTCTCTCTCCAGCAGCAGCTGCTCTGTCTCCAGATGCTTGTCCCAAGAAGTTCTGACTGTCCAGGTTGTGTTCTTCCTTATATACGGTATGAGCTTCTCCCTGTTCAGCCCCTTTCTGTTATGTCAGCATTATTATTATTAGTATCCTAATAACTTGACACAACATATCACTGGCTTCTGCTTTCCAATCAACTCTGCCATCTTCCATCTAATGGGTGAGTTCATCCTTTCACAGTCACATTTATGATGGCTAATTGTATGTTTCCCTCCATCATGTTCTTTCTTTTCCCCCTGTCTTCTTTACAAAGAAGAAAGTGGTAGAAGGGAAGGAATGGTATTAACACTAGTAATCTCAGTAATTTATCTGCTTCCACTAAAACACTCCTCTCTTCCTCTCACCAAATTCTCCCTTTAAAATATCAATTGTCTTAAGTTGAAGTTTCTTCTACTTATTGCTATTCCCTCTCCAACTATACCTTCCTCCTCAAGTGTTTGCCCTTACCCTTTATAATTTAATATATGTAACCTAATCTCTCTCTTTCTCTCTCTCTCTCTCTCTCTGTTCAACATTCCTTTGTCTAGTTCAGATGAAAGTGAGGTTCAAGTGATATTCACTCTTCGGAAACTTTTTTCATTTTAATATAATTTATATGCTTTTCTTGCACCTCAAAAGAGTGTATTGTGAGAGAAAAATGTATTCCTTCCTTTCCTTCCTAGTGTATTCTTCTTCCTTTCCCTTTTCTTTCTTCATTTAAGACAATAAAGAAATAACAAAATCATTCTCTGTTCATTTAATTCCCTTTGGGGATGAGCCAAGATGTGAGCATAGAAACAGGAAAACTCTGTGTGCTCCCGCCATAACCACCTCATTTAATTCCCTCTATGACTTGGAGTCATTAGAATTCTGTAGGGACACTTGGCTCTTCTCCCCATTACAATATAAGTATTTCATCATCATTTATCCACTTCTAGTTGATCAAATGTCTTTTCTTTTCTTTTTTGCTTTTTTTGGGGGGAGGGCAATTAGGGTTAAGTGACTTGCCCAAGGTCACATGGCTAGTTTTGTGTGTGTGTGTGTGTGTGTGTGTGTTAAGTGTCTGAGACTGGATTTGAACTCAGGTCCTCCTGACTCCAGGGCCGGTGCTCTATTCACTGTACCACCTAGCCACCCCCTGTATTTTCTTTCCTAATTTTCTCTTAATTCCTGTTTTTTCATTAACTTTGTTCTGAGCTCTGGTCTTTTCAACAGCACAATTTGAAAGTCCTCTTTCATTAAAGGTCAGTCGTTTCCCTGTTAAATTATACTGTCTTTCAGGGTAAATTATTTTCTCTTATAAACCTTTATTATCTTGGGTGCTGGGTGGTCTTTTGTCTATCATAAAGTTTCCTTAACCAAGGGAATGTGTGATCTATTCCCACTGAGATTCCCCAAGTTCAGTGTGCAGTCCAGGGCTTCCACTCTGTTTATTTGTACTTATTCTAGATTCTCTTGAAAAATCCCTCTTCTAGTGTCGGTAGCTGCTAGCTACAGCCTACACACTGTTAATCTCATGCCATATAAAGCTTATTTACCTTTCTCTTTTGGATTTCTTGGTCATTGTTCAGTCTGGTGCTCTTTTTAATCTAGATCATTGTTTGAGTGGAAGTGAGAAATTTGGGCTTCTTGATGACCTTTCAGACCTCCATCTCTCATGTCCTACCTCTTCTCTTTAATTGCACCACAACTATCTTAGTTCAGGCCCTCATCACCTCTTGCTTGGACACCTGTGAATCTCCTAACTAGGTTTTCCTCATTCAAGTTTCTCCCCGTCCAATAAATGCTCCACACAACTGCAGCAGTGATATACATAAAGCATAGACTCTTTCACTCCATTTTCAAGAAGCTTTAGGGGTCTGCTATTACCTTTAGGATCAAATCCAAGCTGGTTTGGGCACTTAAAGCTTTTTACACATAATTACACGGGCTAATTATGATTTACTCCACCTAAAGCATGCTACATTCCAGTCAATTGTTATTCCCTATATACAACATCCCTCTCCTCCATGCCTTTGCTTACCCTTACCTCTTCCCTTTGGAGAACCTTCAAAGCCTTCCTCAAGAGTCATTTCTTGATTTTTCAATCAGCTCCCTGGAAATCACTGCATGTATTTACTTCTCTGTGAACATTTACTTCTCTGTGAACATTCTCCTAAATGGAATACAATCTCCTGGGGGTCAGAAACTGTCAATTCTGTCTTCCTATTCCTGATCTCTTTTTTTTTTTGGAGGGATGAAGGCAAGGCAATTGGGGTTAAGTGACTTGCCCAAGGTCACATAGCTAGTAGGTGTGTCAAGTGTCTGAGACCACATTTGAACTCAGGGTCCTCCTGACTCCACGACCTGTGCTCCATTCGCTTTGCAACCTAGCTGCCCCCCCGCCCATTCCTAATCTCTAGTACAATGGCTAACACATAGTAGGTGCTTTAAAAATATTTGATGATTGATTGAAATTTGGACATTACAGGAGACACTAAAGATTAATAAATAATCGTAATGACATCTGTTTACAAGGAAAGATTGCAGGAGGAGACATGGACGCAAGAAGGAAGTTCAGAGTTTATTTTAATTGTCCAGGTGAGTGGGAATGAAATCATGTACTAGGATGATGGCATATAGGGGACAACCAGTATAGCTGATCTGAAGACCCCTTATCCCCTCTCCCCAAGAAAGAAGGAAATGCAGCTGTGGGACAGTTGGATGAATTCAAAACGGGGTAGGGCAGAGGCAGTTGTCTTTTAGATCGACCGTTGGGGGCAGAAAAGGGGGGGTGAAGAGGCATGCAGCTACAAGTTCACTACCTTGCCCGGCAGGGTCTGCCCCTCTCCTCCTTTTCCTTCCCTTCCTAAGAATGGTAATGTAAAGGCTGGGCCTGGGGTCTTTTCCCACATTGGAACCCCGACTCTACTCAAATTCTCCTGGGAGGCCGCGCAGGCGCCGGGTTTGGAGGTGGGGGGAGCATCCGGACACAGTGCAATTTCACGGTGCCTCAGGGCTACTGCGGGGGGCGGCAAGGGGGGCAGGCTCAGTAGTGGGGTCTCAATTCCCAAGGGAGGCGGAAGAAAGTGGGAGGTGAGGGTTCCCTCCAGCCTCCACGGGCAGAGAGGGATAAAAACCACCAAAATGAAGCATCCTGCCAGGGAAGTTGGAAGGGTGGGGGAGGAGGGTAATTTACATAATAATACAGGACCTGCCTGCTAATGAGTCCTTTTTTGGGGGGGGAAGTGATTGTGTGGGGGCACTCTTAGGGCTTTTCTGCACCCCTCTCCTCCGGGAAAACGAGGGTGAGCCCCTCCGTCGCTCTGATTGGTCGGACCAAGGGGGGGGGTATTCCCACAGTCTGGCCAATGAACTCGGGGTCCGCCTAACGGGGGGCGGGCGGTGTGGGGTAGCTCAGCACGAGCCAGTTGAGGAGGTTGAGATTTGGGCAAAATTGAACTTGAAGCCTGCTAAACCTTCCGGGAGGCGCCGCCAGCTAGGGCGAGCCGGAGAGCTGCGTGACTCACCCACTCCCCACACGTGCATGCACCCCTCCTTCCCTTCCTCTCTAGCCTCAGCTCCCAACTCTAGAGCTTGTAACATTTCGTGTTTGCTACCTGGACAGACTGCGACCTCCGCTCCCTTCTCCCTGCAGAGCCCCGGCCCGGGTCCCCTAACCCAGCATCCCACAGCGATGCAGGGCTTACTGGCGCTGCCAGTAAGTATTGGGCTGGCACCTCCACCTGTCCAGGGGCTCGGAGGTGGGCAGCTCGCAGGCAGGTAAGTGGGGGCTGCAGGCCAGGGGAAGCTGGGCGCTGCTTGGGGCACCGAGCACAGGGAGGAACCGGGATTTGGTGTGCCCGGGGAACCCGGGAGTCCGGGAGGACTGTGCCTGAAACCCCAACGGCGTCTTCTCAGAGTCTCCCCACCCTGAATCGCTTAAAGCTTGAATTGGCTGGACCTTCCCCCAACCCTCCACCCCCGCCTGGCTTCAGTCTGTTAGTCAGTAAACATTTGTTATGAGCGCTGAGCTAAGAAAGCACCTACAAAGAAAAATAAAAGACAGTCCCGCTTCTCCAGGAGCTTACAGTCTACTGGGAGGGGGAGGGCAACGTACCAACTTAAGTTGGAGATACTCAACAGAAGGCTTAGAATTAAGGGGGATTGGGAAAGGCTTCCTGTAGAAGGTGGGATTTTAAATAAACTAGGGAAGCCAAGAGATGGGGATTAGAAAGGAGATCATTCCAGGCCTGGGCAACAGCCAGCAAAGACTCCAGCAGTCAGGAGAGGAGCGCCTTGTTCAAGGAACATCAAAGAGGCTGGTATGACTGGGTCCCAGAGTACCTAGTAGGGTGTAAAGTACAAGAAGCCTGGAAAGGGAGGTGGGGGGAACAGGTTCTGAAGGACTTTGAATGCCGAATAGAGGATTATATATTTGATCCGGCACGTGGTAGGGAGCCACTGGAGTTTATTTGGGGGAAGAGGTTGGGAAAATGACATGGTCGGGGGTGTATTTCAGGAAGATGATTTTGACAGCTGAGTGACAGACCGACAGGATTGCGGAGAGACTTGAGTCCGGAAGCCCAAACAGCTGGAGGGAGATGATAAAGGCCTGTACCAAGTGGTGGGGAGATAAGGCTTAAGGGAGAGACTTTAGGACAGTAACTGGATTAGGTAATGGATTGGCTATGGAGGATGAGAGGACTAGTCAAGGATGGCACCTGGGTTTTGAACCTGGGTGACTGGGAGGTTGGTGGTGCTCTCAATAGTAATTAAGGAGAAGAGTTCAGTTTAGGATGTGTTGAGTTTACAGATGTCTATGGGACATCCAGTTTGAGATGTTCAATAGGCAGTTAGAGATGCCACACTAGAAGTCGGCAAAGAGTAATCTCTAAGGAAAATTAGATTTTAGAATCATCAATATAGAGACGCTGATGGGAGCCCCTGTTTATTCGGGGGAGTGGGGGAGGGGAGGGCTGGCTGGACAGAGGGTCAAGTTCAGGTTATTAGTTGAGGAAAAAAAAACTCCACACAACACTCCCTCCTGCTTTCTTCCACCCATCCCATCAAATCTAGACATTGGTAAATCTGAATGCCACTAAACTTTTCCTTGAGCGCACTCCAGGTATGAAGGAAAAGGAGGCATAGACCCAGAGAGTCTCCCTTTATGGGAAAGAAGAAAAAATTCAGGAGACAATTCTGGAAAAAAATGCCCCGCCAGCTCTTTTCTTGGGGATCTTTGATAATTGAGAGTGCTAGTGGGATTAGAGATCAAAGAATTAGGTATTTTGTTGCCACCCCCTCCACCCCTGCCCCATCCCCCAAGATCCCAGTTTGGGGCTTGGTGAATTTTGTGTCCCATCCACAGGGGGGTGGGGGTGGGGGGGTGAAGGGTGTGGGAGTAAGGAAAACACCTGTGTTTCCCCCACAGTTGCTGGGTCTAAATTTATCCTCTGAGACTTTAAATTATGAACACTCCCAGCTGTAAGAATGGAGGAGGGGTCCAGTATAAGGGATAGTGGTTGCAGGAAAGGGGTGACAGTATCTTCACCTCCTTCAGACTCTGGGAATCTGAGAAGCTATCAATCAGGAAACCAAGAGTTCTTCTGGCCTCTAGTCTGTTTCCTGGGGGAGGGGGTGAGGCTTTGGCCGGGCTTCTTTTTATGTGGATTTTCAGCCTCTGGGCATCTAGCCTTGCCTGAGTCAGTCTATGCTCCCTTTGTCCTAGCCCTGGTGAGGGGTTGGGGGATTTTGGAGTGGAGGTCCACACTGAGAAGGG
>NW_027185715.1:372436-426538 GCF_028583685.1 Petaurus breviceps papuanus
AACCTCTTTTCATGGTGATAAAGAATTTGAAAACTCAAGGGGTGCCCATCAATTGGGAGATGATTGAGCAATTTATGGTATATGAATGTGACAGAATACTATTGTGCTATAAGAAATTACAAAGAGGGGTGGTTTCAGAGAAACTTGGAAATATTTGTATGAAATGAGCCAAAGTTGAGTGAGTAGGGCTGGGGAATTCACGTGGAGGTCAGAGTTTCGTCTGGTGAGCTGAGGGTTTGGGGCTTAGATGACTGCTGCGCCGAGCCGTCCCTCCCGCATGCTCCTTTGGAATACTGAGGGGAGGGAGTTGGAGAAAAAGAGGAGGTCTGAGAGGGCAGAAGACCAAGACCATTTGAAGGAGACATGGCTGCTAAACTGTTTGAAGCTGTTGGCAAGTTTGGCCTAGGCTTAGCTGTTGTAGGAGGAGTTGTCAACTCTGCTTTATATAATGTGGATGCTGGCCACAGAGCTGTCATCTTTGATAGGTTCCGTGGAGTCCAAGACATTGTTGTAGGGGAAGGGACTCATTTTCTCATCCCGTGGGTACAAAAACCAATTATTTTTGACTGCCGTTCCCGGCCACGGAATGTCCCAGTAATCACTGGTAGCAAGGATTTACAGAATGTCAATATCACTCTACGTATTCTCTTCCGACCTGTTGCCAATCAGCTGCCCTGAATCTTCACCAGCATTGGTGAGGACTACAATGAGCGGGTGTTGCCATCCATAACCACTGAGATCCTCAAGTCAGTGGTAGCTCGATTTGATGCTGGAGAACTGATCACGCAGAGAGAACTAGTCTCCAGGCAAGTGAGCAATGACCTCACAGCGCGAGCGGCAACCTTTGGGTTCATCCTAGATGACGTTTCTTTGACGCATCTGACCTTTGGGAAGGAGTTCACGGAGGCAGTAGAAGCCAAACAGGTGGCTCAGCAGGAAGCAGAGAGGGCCAGATTTGTAGTGGAGAAGGCTGAGCAACAGAAGAAAGCAGCCATCATCTCAGTTGAGGGTGACTCCAAAGCGGCCGAGCTGATTGCTAATTCATTGGCCACAGCGGGAGATGGCCTGATAGAGCTTCGTAAGCTGGAAGCTGCAGAGGACATCGCATACCAGCTTTCCCAATCTCGGAACATCACCTACCTGCCCGCTGGACAGTCGGTGCTCCTCCAGCTTCCCCAGTGAGGCCGATGGCCCCACTGATCCTACCCCACTCGGCCATGATTTAATCCACAGCCTTCTCCTTGTCCCCCCATCCAAAATCACTGTGAGATTTAATGATTTGGCTTAAGCAAAGGAAATAAAATTAAAGTCATTTTGGGATCTTGGAAAAAAAAAAAAGAAATGAGCCAAAGTTAATAGAGCAAAACCAGTAGAACAATTTATATGATAATACAGTAAAGAGAAACAACTTTGAAAGACTTAGGAACTCTAAAAATCAACAAAACGACTAACCACAATTCCAGAAAACTTATGATGAAACATGATACCTCCAGATAAGAGGGGTGATGGACTCTGAGCTCAGATATAGATATATGTATACATATATGCATGTACATATATGATATGTCTAATGTTGGAATTACTCGATCATGCATATTTGTAACACTTTTTGTTTTTCTTGCTTTCTCAATGGGGGAAGAGGGGGAGGTGGAAGGGAAGGAATTTGGAACTGAAATTTAAATTTGATTTTTAAAAAAAATGGTATTACAGGGAAGTTTCCTTCCTATTACCCACCCCAGTCTTTCTTTGCCCTTGATTAAAACCATGCGGAAATGATGGGGGTGGGGAAGTGCACAGTTCCAAGATTTGGGGTGGGGGAATAGAATGCAATGAGGATGGAGTCAATATTGGATAACGGATGGGAGGTCCCGGAAGAAGGAGCTGGAGTATGGGAGAGATTTACGGGGTCTTCCATCTTATCTTCTCCCAGTTGAAGAGACAAAGCTACTAGAGACCATTCTCTTTTCCCTCCAAGCCTAGGGCTTGAAAGGGAAGCTAGAGGAGGCTGGGGGAGGGGAAGGGCTGCCCCCTTCACTTGGACAAAATCAATTCATTGTGGATTGGGCTATGGTTCTGGATACTACTTCCACCCCTCTACCCCACCCTTTCTCATCCCAAGTAGACACGTGTCCGCCCCTAAGAGACCTTTATTTCAAGGACCATGGGGCAGAAGAGGTTAAGGAGATGGAGTAAAGCCATTGCTCTCTGCTCCCTCCTCTCTCCACCAGGAGAGAACCAGCCACCTGAAGAAAACAAAACAAAACTCTGAAGTATTAGTTTAGGCTTGGTTAACCTCTTAGTCTTCATGGCAAGATGTCCCAGTGCCTATTTCCCTCCACTCCACGAATTCTGAATATAAGGGCACGGAATATCAATATGCCTTAGTTTACCCTGTCTCTTCCTCTTTATCTATCGGATATCCAGTTCCCACTGGAATCCTGTCCCTAGTGAGAAGAAGAGAGGTGTAGTAGGGTGGTACTATAGGGGGATCCCCAAATCCTCAGTTCTCATTCCTCTCCCAATAGCATGTCAGGGACTGCATGTTACTGGCAGTCTGAAAAGCCAGAACAAGACCCTGCATCAGCTCTCTGGGCAGTGTGAGGTAGTGATGGGAAACCCGGAAATTGTGCTTACATAGCACAACTATGGCCTCTCCTTCCAGCAGGTTCCTTTTCTTTCATTCCCTCCACTCTCTACTTAAGAGACAGCTTTGACCTCTCTTCCCTGGGAGCAGGGAACATTATTCTCAATTTTTCCCTGGTTCTTCTTTTTTCTCCCGGGGGGGGGGGGGGGGGGGGGGGGAGAGGGGGGCGGACAAAAACCCTTCTCTCAGTGCTTGTCCTCCCAGTCAAGAACTATGTATTTAAAGAGGATAAGAATTGGTAGGAGGGGGGAAATAGGGGAGGAAGAGGGAACCCTTTGAGATTATCATGTTGAGATTGGAGTATTAGGAGGTATCCCTTTAGATCAAGAAACTCAGGAGAAGGTATTGGGGACCAGGATAATCATGGCTCGTCTGGCATCTTGACTCCCGGAGGTAAGGGATCAGAAAACGATTTCCATATTCAAGCTTCCTCCCCCAGAATGTAGAAGCTGGAAGATTTGGAATGTCCCCTCTCTTCCCTACCCCAAACCTCCTTGTCTTGCTTCTGTGATTAGAGGATAGAAGTATGAGGCTGTGTTTAGTTGATATATATTCACTTCTTCTTACTGATACTCCTATGTCCCAACATAGAAGATCCAGGAGGTCACAGGTTATGTCCTCATCTCCATGAATGAGTTTTCAGATCTGTCACTGGAGCCCAGGTCTATGGTGGGAACTTCACCATCTTGGTCATGCTCAACTATAACACCAACTCCAGCCGTGCCCTACTCCAGCTCTGGCTCAATCAGCTCATAGGTAACTGCTAACTAGCCCACTGACCACCTCTAAGGAGCACATTGAGTTCTCTGACCAACACACTGGTCTTTCCATTAGACCGCTGCCACTCACTGATAGCTGCCCATTTATCTCTTCCCATCCCTGCTCATCCTACTAACCAACCATTCTTTCTTCTATTCTTAACAGCTTAAATAACCATCTACTACCAAACTGACTACAACAAGCCCTCTCTCTGTACAGGGTCCAATGGAGAGGAAAAAAGGCCTTTGCAGGGAATGAAGGGAGTCACATCTAAGATCTGGTCTTCAGTCTCTGCCAATTCCTTTGCATGTGAGAGTATTATAATATGTTTACTCTGATTTTTCCTACTAGTTCCCTAACTTCCCAACTCCCAAACCACAGTCTCAGTTTCTTGTACTTGTCATCCTAGGGAAAAGCATGCTAGTTAAATATCATTTGGTTCATTTTTCCTGCCCTCAGCCTCTCTCTCCTACTTCCTTGCCCCAGACAGTTGAAAAATAGGCAGGGCAGTCTGAAGGTGGAGGAGTACAGAAAGATGAATCTTCAGCCTTCCCCTTGCACTGCCTTCTTCTACTGGCTAAATCAGATCTAGGATAGGTGTCTGGGGAAACAAGAGATGCTTCAGCCTCATTCCCTATCCCCTATTCCCAAAAGGAGTTTTCTTCTCTGCAGTTTGTGCCCCTTCTACCCAAACCCATCTACCTTTCACTCCTGTATCCTTTCAAATATTATCTCAAAGCCAGGATAGATGTATGTGGAAGATCTCTAGTAAGCAACTCAATTTGCTCCTGGAGATTTCAACTCTACCCTACCAATCTTTCCCTCTAGAAATCCTGGCTGAGGGTGAAAGGAATGATAAACTTTGTCACATGGACACAATTGACTAGAGAGACATTGTGAGGGACCCACACGCTGAGATTGTAGTCAAGAACAATGGAAAAAAACTGTGAGTTACTCCCCCACATTCCCATTAAGTCTCCCCTCTAAAGGAGATTCCCCTCCATTAAGCCCTCATCCTCAGTACCCTAACCCTAGATCCATGACATTGAACAGGTTCATCCTTAATGATATTCCTCAGGCCCCACATGGACCAACACGTCCTAGAAGTGGATAAATTCCCAGGATGAAATACTTCATAGTGTTCTAGTACTGTTATTCCTTCCCTCAGTTTTATAGCCTTTGGGCATAGTTCCACATTGTTCTCCAGAATGGTTGTATTAGCTCACGATTTTACCAACAGTGTAGGAGTGTCCCAATTTACCTACATTCGCTCCAACATTTATCATTTTCCTTTTTTGTCATATTAGTCAATCTGAGAGATTGCTCATGAGGATGAATGCTTCTCCTGCCATCCTGAGTGCCAACGTGTGGAGGGCAATGTCACCTGCTATGGTTCGGTACAGTATAAATCCCAGAATTCCTTGGAGAGGAAGGGACTACTCAAGGGCCTGGATAGCATAGGCCTGGCAGGAAATCAATCAGTCAACAAACATTTACTAAAGCGTCCAATAGGATGCTGTGTGCTAAGAATACCAGTGCAGAAGTGGGACAGGCCCTGCCCTCCCCAGGCTTAAACCATGTTGGTTTTGGGAGGTAGAAGTGATGATTGTCTGGATCCCTCAGCCAGGGTAGGAAACCTCCTGGATGAGCTCAAAGGATCCTCAGGCTTCAGCCGTTCTTGACCTTTTCTTCCACCTCCACTAGGGCTCCGATGCTTGTGCTCAGTGTGCCCACTTCCGGGATGGACCACACTGTGTGAGCAGCTGCCCCCACGGCCTCGTGGGTGCCAAAGGACCCATCTACAAGTACCCAGATGCTCATCGAGAATGTCTACCTTGCCATGAGAACTGCACTCAGGGGTCAGTGAAGAAAAAGAGGCTGGGGAGGGAAAGGGGGAGGTCACTAAGTCAAGAGGTAAAAAGATTAGGGAGGAGAAAGAGGAACCAAACCCAACAAGCTGAGAGATTTTTCCAAAAGACTCATGATGGAAAATGCTATGTACATCAGAGAAAGAACTATGGGGTCTGAATGTACATCCAAGCATACTATCTTCTCTTTTCTTTTCTTTCTCCTGGTTTTTCCCTATTCTGATTCTTCTTTCACTACATGACTATGTATGGACTATATCAGATTGATGCCATCTTGGGGAGGGGGGAAAATTTAAAGCCCAAAATCTTACATAAGTGAATATTAGGGCAGCTAGGTGGCAAAGTAATTGAAGTGCCAGCCCCGGAGTCAGGGGTACTTGAGTTCGTTTCCAGCCTCAGACACTTAACACCCACACAAAAAAACTAGCCGTGTAACCTTGGGCAAGTTACTTAACCCCAATTGCCCTCCAAAAGGCGCAAAAAAAAAAAGTGAATGTTAAAGACTAAAAATAATAGATTAAAAAAAAACAAACTGAGTGATTTAAGAGGGCTGGAATGAAGAGGTCTATCCCACCACAGAAACCATCCCTAGGCCAGAAAAGGAAAAGTGGGACCCAGAGAGAAAAGAAGGGATCAGAGAATCAAGACTCATTGATAAATCAGATGAAATATGGACTCCAGTGTGGGCAAACCCTTGGAGGTTCTGGGACAAGTGTGGTGGGGAGAAGAGCTGATAGAATGGAATGCCAGTTGTCCAAGTCCCCAGCTAAGGAGGTCTCATTCTGCTCCAGGTGTAAGGGACCAGAGCTCCATGACTGCTTGGGACAACCACAGGCCATAAGCAGGTAGGCTGGAGTTCAGTGATTATAAGAGATTTTCAGGAGGACAGGGGAGGGAAGGGAAAAGGAAGTCTCTAAAAGAACCCAGGGACTGGTATTTTTATCCTCCCCTCTAAAACGATAGTCATAGGCTGGATTATCCAGGGATAAATTAACTTTTTGCATTTATAGATGACAATGTCTATAGGCTAGTTTATGGGGGTGGGGTGGGACAGTGGAGGGTCTTTCACTGGCTTCTCCCATGCTGTAGGGATGCAATTTATATGCAGAAGCTGCATTCTCAGGTTAAGCTTTATTTCCTTTGTCCTACAGTAAGACCCATGTGGCTGTGGGTCTAGCTGTGGTAGCAGGGCTGATAGTGATCACCTTGGTCTTACTACTTACCTTGCTCTACCTTCGAGGGAGAAAGATCCAGAATAAGAGAGCAATGAGACACTACCTGGAGAGGGGTGAGGTGAATGCTCCTTCCTGTACTTAAGGGACCCCAACAGTTCCCACTAGAGACCCCCTCCACACCATTCTGTTGAGCCATTCTCAGTCAGCTCTTAATCCTCTCCCTTCAAGGAAACAGAGTGATACAGTGGTAAGGAAACCTGAACTGAGTTACAGTACTGGCTGTGTGACCTTGAGCAAAGCCTGAGTTCCCCCATCTGTAAAACAGTGATAAGTCTGGCTCTATCTCACAGAGGTTGCAAGGCTACAATGAAATAATGCATGTGAAAGTACTTGTAAAATGGTATACAAGAAAGTCATCTAAACAGACTTCTTTCCCTTCCCTCCTCCCCCTCCCAGCTACTTACCTCCCTGCTCCCCCCTCCAAAGTCCTTGTTAACACCCTCTCCTGATCCCTGACACCATGGAAATAATACTTTCTCTGCCAGAGCCCTCACTACATAACCTCCAATCCTGACAGCTTTCAGTATTTCCTATCTCCCAACATGTTTATGATGTTTCTTAGAAATGGTAACTTTCTTCTTCCTTTCACCACTGGGGGTTTTAGTTGCCCCTTCACTCATTGCTGTCCTGTTGCACATGGCAAAAGGATTCAGCCCAGAAAGAGGTTTTCCTGACTGCTCCCCTCTGTCACCTACAGAGCCTGGAGCCTCTGGACCCTGGTGAAAAGGCCAACAAGGTCTTGGCTCGAATTTTCAAGGAGACAGAGCTGAGGAAACTCAAAGTGCTTGGCTCAGGCGTCTTTGGAACTGTGCACAAGGTGAGGGGAGCACAGAAATTCCTGAGGAGGGAGTGTGAGGTATAGGGGCCAGAAAAGCAGGAGGGATCAATGGCAGGGGGAGAATATCAAGAGCTGGAGGAAAGGACTTGATCTTCCCTGTGTCAAAACAAAAGCATTGAAATCCTGCTTCTGTTGTGTAATGCCTGTGTGATTTTGGACAAGTCGGTTGCCCTCTCTCTGGGCCTGTATTCTCATCTGTAAAATGAGGGCTGTGTCCAAAAGATGAGTCATGGTGGTGGGATTAAAGTTTTATTCCTCCAAATCATGGTGATGGGGATAAAAGTTTCATTCCTCCAAGTCTCCTCTTATTGATCCCCATCAAATATCTCCATTTATACCCTGATCCCACTTTACTTTTGAAGACCGAGATTCTTTTTAGCTTTTTTCTCCTTTTTAGCTTTCTCTTGCCTCCTTTGCTTTAATTGTTAAATTTCTACTCATCAGCAATGCTTGTAAGTCCTCTATTTCATCAAAGATCTATTTTTCCCCAGTAGGATTATGTTCAGTCTTGAAGGTAGATTATTTTCCATTGTAAGCCTTTATCTTTTGTCTCTTGCAATAATGTATTCCTAGATTTTCTTCCCTTATAGTAGTAACTGCCAGATCTTGTATGGTTTCTTGTCCTTGAACTCTAACTTGGTATCTTTTGGGGTATTTCTTTTAACCTTGAAATTTTAGATTGTGGCTATACTTCTGGGGAGTTTTGATTTTAAGATTTCTTTCTGCAGATTAGCAGTTTATTCTTTCTTTCTTTCTTTTCTTTTCTTTTCTTTTTTTGGAGAGGGGAAGGTAGGGCAATTGGGGTTAAGTGATTTGCCCAAGGTCACATGGCTAGTTTTGTGTTAAGTGTCTGAGGCTGGATTTGAACTCAGGTCCTCCTGACTCCAGGGCTGGTGCTCTATTCACTGTGCCACCTAGCCACCCCAGATTTTTTCTATTTTTGCTTTGCCCTCTGGTTCTAATAAATTTGGTGAATTTTCATTTACAACTCCTTGAAATATGGCATCCAGCAGCTTTTTTGGTACATTTTTCAGTGAGTCCTTTCAGCATTTTAAAACTGTTTCTCCTCAACATTTTTTCCCAGGTCAATTGTTTTTGATGGTATATATCTTATATTTTCTACTTTTCAATCTTTTGATTTTTTTTAATATTGATGCGAGACTGGCCTATTTCTATGTTCCAGCTAATAGAAATGACTCCATGTTTGACCATTCAGTAATCCAACTTTAAATCAGTAAAGTCCTATATACCCAAGTACTGGTGTGGTTAGCTTCACTGGGGCAAAGAATTTTGGCAAAGCCCTCCTGATCATAATCAGTTTAGTAAACTTCACCTAATTCAAGTATTCAGGGTTAGGCAACTTACCTAATCACAATGTCCTTGTGATCAATAAGGGTTGTTGAACTCTAGGCCACCTACTAACTGACTTTCCCAAAGGCTCCCTTCCCACTTAGTCTCAGAGAATATACCCAGAAACAACAATCAGATAAAAAGGCAGAGACTTAGAGTTCTGAGCTCTCATGCTACTACCCATGGGACTGAAAGAATAAGTAACTGCACAATTGCTTGCCTATAAGTAATTCATTGCCTGATCCTTCTCAGTACCTCACCCACCATCTCCTCACAAGCCATATCAAGAGTGGTGGGGATCTTCACAGGGTTCACCAATATAGGATCATCTCTCTCTTGAATAAGAAGGCTGTGAAGATCCCCAAGCCTTGGGAAGATCCCTCATGGAAAGAGGGGGCAAGGTTCCTGGGGAAGTGCTGTTGGGGAGCTCATTAATCTAGGAAATTAGTTCCCCAGACCACACAGAAGTTTACTCACTCACTGGATTCAGATCAGAATCAAAGGAAACATTCGTTCTCATGCTTCTTGCTTTTAGGAAATACTTGCCTTTACCTTCCCACTATGACAGACACTTCCACTGAAGGAGGAGAGACCAGAAAGACTCATATTGAAACGGGAGATTCAAGAAGACTGAGGTATTAGAGTGAAAGAGTTACATAAAGTAAGGCAGAAAAGAGACAGAGAACAGCTGAATGGATGATGCCTGGTGGGGAATCCAGCCATTCCGTGATTACACTGGAGCTCACAGCATTGTTGAGAGGACAGTCATGAGATCTCATCCTTTCAAACACATGAGGGAAGCAGTCCATTGGAGGACTTTTGCCAGAAGTTACTGAAAAGGAACGCCTTCCCTCGACTTGACTCAGTTCAAAGTGACTTGACTTACTTTCTGCTTTGACTCACTTCAAAGACTTGACCTTAGATATGAGGCTAGGGGCCAGCTCCAGGGTCCCCTCCCCTATTAAGATTCAGTGGCCTGGATGAAGGATTCTCTTTGTGAGAGGACTGCTTACAAAAGCATTCTTTTCAATGCTTCTCAGACTAGGGGGACAAAGACCAATTTGCTTTTACTTGGCCTGGAAGGCAGTACACCTTCTCTGTCCCACCCTAAGGGTACTTAAACAACCCAGCAATTTCTCCCCATTGGGTAAAGACCGTGTCCAAGGGCCCCATACTTCCATGACATTACAGCCCTATGTTACGTAGAGGACATCGTGTTGGTGGTTCAAATGGAAAAAGAAAAGTAGAAAGCAAAGATTACTGGGATACTAACCCTGATAAGGGCAACTAGGTGGTATAGTGAATAGAGTGTTGGGCCTGGAGTCAGGTTAGGAAGACCTGAGTTCAAATCTAACCTCAGAGGCGGCCAGGTGGCTCAGCGAGTAAGAGCACCGGCTCCAGTGTCGGGATGACCTGGATCAAATCCGGGCTCAGATACTCAGCACCACACCCAGAAATAACTGGCCATGTAACCTTGAGCGAGTTACTTAACCCCGATTGCTTTAAAAAAAAAAATGACCTCAGCTTAACCTCTGCCTCAGTTTCCCCAATTGTAAAATGGGGATAATAATAGCACCTACCTAGCAATCTAGGATTGTTTCGAGGATCAGATGAGATGTTTGTAAAGTGCTTAGCACAGTGCCTGACACACAGCTTATTCTTTTCTTCTTCCCCACTATTTGGTTACTGGCAGTAGGACATTAAAAGACAGCTAGACGGCACAGGGCCTGGAGTCAGGAACTCATCTTTCTGAGTTCAAATCTGGCCTCGGACACTAGCTGTGTGACCCTGAGCAGATCACTTAATCCTATTTGCCTCAGTTTCCTCATCTGCAAAATGAGCTGAAAAAGGAACTGGCAAACCACTCCAGTATCTTTGCCAAGAAAATCTCAGGTGTGGGAACAAAAAGTCAGGTAGGACTGAAAAGAGTGAACAACAAAGGCCAATGAAACGTGCTCCAAGATGATTGCTTCAGTGGCCCCCTGGGTATATGCCCAGACTATGTATGGTAACCCACTGACCCTTAGCTGTATGGGCATCTGAGAGGAATTCTCCTAACCCAAACATATGTCCAGTTGGTACTAGAGCGATGCCTGATAAGGCAACAGAGGAAATGTGCTTCTGGATCCATGGAAGAGAGCCTTTGCAGGGGCACACAGCCAACACACCCTTAACAGCTACTGTTACTGACCCACCTCCACAGAAGCAACTACAATATGTTCTCACAGCCATTGGCACTCATGGTAGGCATGGAATAGCTGTTGTGATGATATGTCCCATTGCCAAACTCACTGCCCGTGCCCTCAAGACTCACAATGATCAGAGGTTTGGATAACCAGATCACATTTCTACCCATAATAGGACCTCATTTTCCTCTACCTTTACCCCACAATGGACCTGTGATCGAGGCATCACATAGTACTAACTTCCCATTTTCATTCTCAGGCAGTTGGGATAACTGAACAATGGAATGGAGAGTCAAGAGCCCAACTCATAGACTTCACTTCTAACAACCCACAGAAAGGATGGCTAGATCACCTTTCTGTGCAAGCGTCACCATATCCCCAAAGAGGTCTTCTCCCCTAGGCCATCTGCCGAACATATATCTAACAGGGAACGGAGACAAAGGATTGCAACTGACTTTGGCAGCAACTGATGTATTATACCAGGAGTAAGTGGCCCAGTCTCCCCCAAATCCTGTTTTTGTATGGCCCTTGTACTAAGGATGGTTTTTTAGATTTCTAAATACAAGAAAGCTTTATTTTAAAATGTAAAAACCATTCTAAACTTTTGGTCTTACAAAAACAGAGAGCAGGTGACATAGTTTGCTGCTGAACCCTGTACACCATTCACAACTGACTCTCCCCCACTCCCCAAAACTGAGCCCAAGTACTTGGTGGTTTCTTTTCTTAGCTGGTTAGGGAAGCGTGGACACCAACTTTGCAGACCACTGTTCTCCTTCCTTCTCCTCTCTACCCTCTCATAAGTTCCTGTTTTTACTTTTCAGGAAAAGAAGGAGACAATTTCTCAGGTCTCTACATTCCTTCCCCAGTAATGTCATAGAATGGTTCTGGTTGCGTCCACCTATTTGCAGCTCCTACAATTAGAATCAGATGGGAAGGTTTGATATGGAAATATAGGGGGTAATAACTCAATGTCCACAGATATAGCCTGAGCAGGAACAGGAGATGTGTTGTTGGTTGCAAAAGAGAAGATGGATTATCATTTAGTGGGGAATAAAGATACAAGACCAAGAAAAGAAACTAAGCTGTCCATTATGCTTCTAGGCAACTCTGAGATTCCCGTGATGATTGATCCTACTAAAAATAGCCCCAGTCATGATTGCCACAGTCCTCTGGCCCGCCTGTCACCATGACACCTACCTGTTTGGTCCTAACAATTCTTCTGCTACTGCTTTCAGTTCTACTACCACAGTCTACTAGACAATTGACATCCTTCTGGGTGTGCCAACCAGCCTGGTGATCCCAAAGAGTAACTTTTTAGAATCCATGAAAAGAATGTGACTGTAAAGGACATGGTCAAAGGAACCCCCCAAAATAGAACAGACAAGAGGATTGGTCCATTGTGAGACCCTAGATGACAGAAGTGACCTTTGTTTTTAACCACTGAGAGACCCAACTATGTACCAGGAAGTTCCTATATACCTAATACTTGATACCAAATAATTGATTTAATCAATTTCATTTAGACAAGAAATGCAAAACTCTCCTGATTCTAAAGTTAGAAAACAATATCCAATCCAGGTATTCAAAGTTAGCAAACTTGCCTAATCACAATGCCCTTGTGATGAATAAGGGTTGTTGGACACTGGGCCACCCACTGTTGACATCTCCAAACCCTTCCCACCTAATCTCTGTGAATCTGCCCAGAAACAACAATCAGATATAAGGGCAGAGACCAGAACTCTGGGCTCTCAATTAGGATACACATCCCACCATATTTCCATGCCACCCACCACCTTATGCTTGCCCATGGGACTGAAGGGTTGGGGAGCTACACACTTGTGTGTCTGTGAGTAATAAATTACCTGTCTTATAATCCTTTGAGTACTTGTGTTCCTTCTCAGTAACTCATTCACGATTTCTAATTGTCTCATGAACTCTGAGGTCTGTTTGCTTTACTTAGAGATGTGCCCCATGGACAAGGTCTTTCTCTTCTGATACTCAGAAAAAACCTTCCAGTTTTTTCCTTTCTCTCTATTAGAGACATGACTATGCCAGCCTGCCTTTTAGTTCAGGTTCAATGGTGGGATGAAATGAAACCCTTTTAAGTCACTGAATAGGTAATAAGGGCAATTTACTTTTCCCTAAAACAGTGAACATATGGAATAAGGATACTGTGGTATTTTTCTTCTCTAGATGAACTCTCCCTCATCTCCAACTGGAAACTCACTTGCTTCGTAGATTATCAAGGTGTGGCAACTTGAGTGATTTTAGGCACCTACCAAATCTGAGAGACCTCAACTCCATGAGGCTAAGTCTTTTTAATCCCCCTGGATGGCCAGGAAGCTGTCTCCAATTAGGTCCCAGGGGCAGCTTTTTCCTGGCTTTGCTCAATGTTGGCTGGGGATGGGGGCAATGAGAAAGGAAGTTGCATCAGGAAAACTGAAGGCAGTAAGGTTCTGGGAGCAGATTTGTCTTCTCTTAGGTAAAACTTCCCCATATTGTGGATGAGAGGAAAGATGTCATGTCAGGGAGATGCTGATTCTATTACACACCACCACTTGGTGGCAAGATCCTAAGAATCTTCTAAAGCAGTAGTGGGAAACTCATATGGAAATGGGGGCCACTAACTCATCCATAAGGATCCCTGAAAGCTGCATATTGACAGTTTTTTAAAAGGAATATTATCTATGTTTTATTGTATTTTTCTTTCTTTTGGTAAATATTTCCCAGTTACATTTTAATCTGGTTTGGGTGACACTCAAAAGTATTGTGGTCTGCATGCAGCTCCCAGGTCACATGCTGGGGACCTTCCACCATTTAAATGCTTATAAGGCTTCAACTGAACAGTTCTCCTATCACATGCAGTTCTAAGGGTAAAGAAAAGGAAAAAGAAGTGAAGGGAGGAAAAAATGTAAAGCCCCAAAATCCTAGACCTTTCTTTTCCCCTTTAGAAAGACCAATTTTCAAGTCCATGTGGATTACAACAAAGTATGGCAAGTCCTCAAAGAGATGGGAGTACCAGATCATCTTACTTGTCTCCTGAAGAACATGTATGGGAGCCAAGAATCAATATGGAAAAACTGATTGGTTTAAGTTTGGAAAAGGAGTGTGGCAAGGCTGCATGTTGTCACCTTATTTATTTAACTTATTTGCAGAGTACAGCATGCAAAATGCCAGGCTGGATGAATCAAAAGCCAGAATTAAGGTTTCTAGGAGAAATATCCAAAATCTTAGATATACAGATGATACCATTCTGATGCCAGAAAGTGCACACGAATTAAGAAACCTCTTTATGAAGGTAAAAGAGGAAAGTGCAAAAGCTGGCTTGAAGTTTAACATTAAAAAAAAATCTTGGCAATTGGTCCCATCACTTCCTGACAAACAGAGGGAGAAGAAATCAAAGCAGTGTCAGATTTTATATTCTTGGGCTCAAAGATCACTGCAGAAGGAGAGTGTAACCATGGAATTAAAAGATGCTTGCTCCTTGGAAGGAAAGCTATGGCAAATCTGGGTAACATACTAAAAAGCAGAGACATCACCTTGCTAATAAAGGTCTGTATAGTTGTAAAGCCAAGCTTTCCAGAGGACTACAGCTGTGAACAGCTTTGAAGGTTTTGATTACATAGTATAGCAAACTCTCTATTTATTCAATAACAAATCAGAGCAAAACATTCACAGAAAGTCAAAATACAGCATTAACAATGTTAGAACTTATCACAGAAAATAAAAATACAGCATTCACAATGTCATAACTCAACTTATCACTAAAATGGCCACATAGTTTTCACCAAAGTGGTCACATGGTTTTAAACAAAGCACAGTCAATCACAAAATCCTTAATTCAATCACAAAGTACAAAAGTCAATGTTCTCCACCCCTAGGTGACAGTAAATCATAATCTACTCAGTCAGTACACAGTATCCAAGTAAAGTCTTCTTTCAGCTTGACTCGAGGCTGGCTCTCAGCTTCCTCTTTCATGGTCCCAGCTCCAACTGTCACCTGGGTCCAAAGCCAGGCAGCTCCCAGTTCCTTGTCCAGGTCCTTGTCCAGTTCTTCATCTAGTCCGTTGTCCAGTTTCCATTCCATATTGAAGCTCATAGTGTCCAATCCACTTCAAGTCCTTCACAGTTCCTGTTTCTGAGAAGACAAAACTTAACAGAGCCATAATAATATTCATGCACATTGCCGGCACCATCATCAATTCACTATCTGCCTGTGAAATAAATCAACCCAGACCCATTAACAAGGTCTGAAAACTCAACACAAATCATCAACATAGAAATCAACACAGACCCACAAACAAGGTCTAAGAGGTCAGCACAAATCATCAGTAAAGTCCCAGTACCTCCAAAGCCCTCCTCCAGGACTTTTGTAAACATACAACCAGAAAATCCTCTTCTAGGACTTCCAGTAAGGTCCCAGGGCTTCTGTACAAAGTATCACAAACAAACATCGACATAGAGCAGACAAACAGAGTGCCGGATACCACAAGTATTCTCCTTGACTCTGCCACCACAAGAGTATTCCTTTCAGCTCCTGCTGTCTCTAGCCCTGGGGATCTCCTTATATAGTCATTGGCTCCTCTGCAGGAGTTCACAAGTTGTGGAGTTCACATGTTCTGTTTCTTAACAGACTGAAACAAGGTGTTCATTCAATAGCTGAAACAAGGTGTGAACTACTTCTGTGCTTGCCATGACAATCATGTTAGCCAATCTGATAGGTGTGAGGTGCTACCTCAGAGTTGTTTTAATTTGCATTTCTGTAAACCATCGTATCATCTGTAAAAAGTGATTATTTGCTTTCTTCATTACCATTGTTTATTCTTTTGATTTCTTTTTTGTTGTCATATTCCTATAGTTAGCATTTCTAGTACAAAATTGAATAATAATGGTGATAATGGACATCCTTGCTTTACTACCTTATTTTCTTAGAAAGTCTTCTAGTTTATCCCCATTTCAGAAAATCTTGCCCTTAATTTTAGATATCATAGATAGATGCTATTTATCATTTTTTTAAAAGCTTGATTTATTCCTATTCCTTGTAGTGTTTTTAATGGGAATGGGTATTTTTTTTGTCAAAAGCTTTTTCTGCAGCTATTGAAATAATCATAAGTTTTTCACAGTTTTGTTATTAATTTAATCAATTATGCTTATAGTTTTCTTAATAATGAACCAGCACTACATTCCTGGTATAAATACAGCCTGATCACAGAGATTATTTCTATAATATATTTTTATAATTTTTTTTAAGCAATCGGGGTTAAGTAACTTGCTCAAGGTTACACAGCCAGTTATTTCTGGGTGTGGTGCTGAGTATCTGAGCCCAGATTTGATCCAGGTCATCCCGACACTGGAGCCGGTGCTCTTACTCGCTGAGCCACCTGGCCACCCCTAAGCAATTGGGGTTAAGTAACTTGCTCAAGGTTACACGGCCAGGTGTTTCTGGGTGGGTGCTAAGTGTCTGAGACCGGGATTCGATCTCCAGGTCATTCCAACACTGGAGCCGGTGCTCTTACTTGCTGTGCTACCTGGCCGCCCCTTTTTATAATCTTCTTGCTAACATTTATTTTAAATTGTTGTATCAATATTCATTGAGAAAATTTTTCTTTGTTTGGGCTATCCCTAGTTTAAGTTTCAAGACCATTATGTCACTGAACAAATTTGATAGGATTCTTTGTATACCTTTTTTTTTTTTTTTGCTTTTTGGAGGGCAATTGGGGTTAAGTGACTTGCCCAAGGTCACAGGACTAGTAATGTTAAGTGTCTGAGGCTGGATTTGAACTCAGGTGCTCCTGACTCCAGGGCCAGTGCTCTACTCACTGCATCACCTAGCTGCCCCCATATACCTATTTTTAAAAATAATCCATGTAGTACTGGAATCGCTGTTTAAATGTCTGGTAGAATTCACTTGTAAATATATCTGGTACTGGAATTTTTTTTCCTTAGTAATTCAATTATGGTTTGTTTGATATCTTTTTTCTAATATAGGGTTATTTAAATATTTTATTTCCTCTCTCTTAAATAATCCTATATCCCATTCACATGCACAGTTATGATTGCTACTATATTTCCATCCATCCTATACTCTACTACTTAACTTCTTTTTACCCTTTCCCTCCTCAAGTCTGTTTCATTTCTGATAATTGTTTCCCTTTATCTACCTTCCATTTTAACACACACACCCATTTCTGTTTACTCCTTTCCTTTTGAAAAGATGAATTTCTATACTCAACAGTGTGTATTATATTCTTCCCAGTTCAGATGAGAACCAGATTCAAGTGTTGCCTGCTTCCCCTTACTCTCCGCCTCATTGTATAAACTTTTCCTTACCCAGTTTATGTGAGATAATTTCTTCCATTCTTCCCGTTCCTTCACTTCTTTCCCAGTGTTTCTCCCTTTCTCATCCTTCTTTTGAGATAATCCCAACATAATAGAATGATACCCTTGTCCTCTGTCTACATAAACTCTTAATAGTCCTACTTATGATAAAGTTCTGTATCATCTTCTCATATGGGGATGTAAACAGTTTAACCTTGTCCAGTTGTTTATGATTTCTCCTTCATGTTTATCTTTTTTATGCTTCTTTTGCATCTTGTTTGAATATTAAATTATCTATTCTGTTCTTTTCATCAAGAATGCTTAAAAGTCCTCTATTTCATTAAATATCCATTTACCCCTGCAGATTACACTTAATTTTGCAGGAAGTTTATTCTTAGGTGTAATCATAGCTCCTTTGCCTTCCAGAATATAACATCCTAAGCCCTCCATTCCTATAGTGGCAGTTGTTAAATCTTGTGTGATCCTGTGACTCCATGGTATTTGAATTATTTCTTTCTGGCTGGTTACACTATTTTGTCCTTGTCTAGGAGTTCTAGATTTTAGCTATAATATTCTTAGGTTTCATTTTGGGATTTCTTTCAGGAAGTTACCAGTGTATTTTTTAACTTTCTACTCTGCCCTCTGGTTCTGACTAACCAGAGGCAATTTCTCTTTGTTATTTCTTGAAATATAATATCTAACCTCTTTTTTTGTTCATGACTTTCCATGAAGTCCAAGTAGTCCAATGATTCTTATATTCCTCAATTTATTCCAATAAATACTCATTTTTTCAATTTCCTCAAAAGGTTTCTCAATCTTTTTCCCAGGTCAGTTGCTTTTCCTATGAGATATTTCACATTTTCTCCTATTTGTCTTAGTCTTTTCACTTTGTTTCTTGATGTCTTGTGGAGTCTTTAGCTTCCATTTCACCAATTCTAATCTTTAAGGAATTAATTTCTTCAGTGAGGTTTTGCATCTCTTTGTTTTATAATTTTCTCACATTGTTCCCATTTTTATTCCCAATTTTTCCTCTGCTGCTCCCATAATTAAAATTTTTTTTTTGCTTTAAAAAAATCACTTTCTTTAAGTTTTCTAGGAATTCTTGATGGACTTGTATCCAAACTGCATTTTTTTTCCTTCAAGACTTTGCTTGTCAATGTTTTCAAGTCATTTTCTTCTTCTGTGTTTATGTTTTGAGTTCCCCTGTCAACACAGTAATTTTTTTTTTTGCAATCAGGATTTTTTTTTGTTTGCTAGTTTTTCCAGTCTACTTCTTGATGTTGTACTTTATGTTAGTGTTGGGCTTTGGTCACCTCTGGGTTGGGGGGGAGGGATGTCAAGCCTGAACTGTCTTTTATGTCTTTCCACTTCTTTCACAGCTCATTCTGGGGGCTCTGTAAGTTTTCCGTGTTTCCAAAGTGATGTGATCCAAGAAGAGGTCTGTTAACTGCTCTCCTGGTCTGTGCTCTGCAAATTTCTGACCAGGTTTGAATCTCTTGGCTTGCATGTGGTTGTTTCCACAGACTGCTGCCAGACCCAGTCACAGCCCCCTAGGAGGTTCTGTAGGTTCAGAATGACTGAACTACTGGCTCCCCTTTGGTTTTGGCCCTCTGCCCTGGTTTATTCCACTGCAGGCTTATGTGCAGGACCAAAGGCTAGAACTGTCTCCTCTTCTGCTCTTGGGCTCAGAGACATACAGGTATGTTTCTGAAACTTTATCCTTACACAGGTAGGACTCCTGCTCCCTTGTGACCATAAAGACTCCTCTCCTCCCTGGAACTGTTCCTCAGAAATAATCAATGGACAACAGAGCTGCTAGTTGGCACCCATTCCTGTTTCCAGTGCTAGTACAAGGGTCCCCTAGGATCTCTTTCTGCCCAGGTATTCAGTCCCCTTACCATCCTAGGGCACTGGGCTGCTCCCTGCCACTACTACTGCTATGGCCCACTATCACTTTAACCTGCTGCTGTGTTAAACTCCTGGCTGTCCTCCACCCCAGTGTCCACAGACCTCTTTATCTTCCAAAGTTGAAAAAAATGATTCACGGTGACATTTTCTTGGCTTTCTCATTCAGAATTTAGTTTGGCATGCTTTCTAAGACATTGTGGAGGAGATTGGAGAGAAGTTAAGGCCAAAAAAAAAAATTTCTACTTCTCACTCTCCCATCTTGACTTCATTTCTATTAACTTTTAAAAATTTTATATAAGAATTTGCAATTTATTTTAAAAATTCAATTTCATTTTTATTTTTTTGTTCCAAGTTCTCTCCCTACCTCCACCCCTCTCCAATCCACTGAGAAAGCAAGAAATATGATACCCATTATATATGAAGTTACACTATGAATTATATATGAAGTCATGTAAAACATGTTTACATTCACTTTGTTCCCCTCCCACCCACTCCCAAAAGGCAAAGAAAATAAAGGGGGAAAAAAGCATGCTTCACCTTGCACTCTAAGACCAAAACCTCTCTGGTGGTGGAAAGCATTTTACATCATGACTCCTTTGGAACTGTGTTAGATCATTGTATTGACCATAGTTCTAAGTTTTGCACACTTGATTATCTTTAAAATCTTGCTGTTTCTGTGTAGATTATTCTGCTCACTTCATTTTGCATCAGTTCATGTAAATCTTTCCAGGTTTTTTCTAAAAATAAACCCTTCATTAATTCTTTTTTTTTTTTTAAAGCAATCCGGGTTAAGTAACTTGCTCAAGGTTACACGACCAGTTATTTCTGGGTGTGGTGCTGAGTATCTGAGCCCGGATTTGATCCAGGTCATCCTGACACTGGAGCCGGTGCTCTTACTCGCTGAGCCACCTGGCCGCCCCTCCTTCATTAATTCTTACAGCACATGTTCAGCCATTCCCCCAATTGATGGGCATGGCCTCTGCTTCCAACTCTTTGCTACCACAAAATGAGCTAAAATAAATATCCTATTAACCCCTTTTTAAAATGTTGTTTCATCTGTTGCAGGTATTCCAGTTGAATTTGTGTTATTGTTGTTAAGACTTTCTTTGCAGATGTTTTGGAGTCATTCTCTTCTGTATTTGTGACTTGTGTCTTGTCACTATAATAGTATTTTATGGCAGTATCCTTTTTTTATTTGTTTGTTTGCTTATTCTCCCTGATTACTTCCCTTACTTTGGACTTGATATTAGGGCTGGGCTCTGCCCACTTCTGAAGGAAATGTCTCATCTGTTGCTGCTTTCTTGGGATATTACATGCTGTGTTATTCCAGGATCTCAGGAACAGTTCAGGCTGGGGGTCTGCAAACATTTAGTATTCCCAAAGTGATCTGATTCAGGACAAAGTTTCATCACTGGTCCCCAGTTTGAGCTGTGCAAATTCCTGAACTGGATTTGGAGCTGGGAAGCCTGATGGTTCAGAGTGACAGAACTACAAGCTCCCCTTAGGTCTATGATTCCTGCCCTGATTATTCCTTTGCAGGATTCAGACTGTTAGAAACTGGAGCTGAGACCACACTAGCTCCTGAAGTTGGAGTCACACTGCTGCTACTTGCTTCTGAACATAGTAGGTGCTCAATACTTATTCCATCTATCCATATAAAATTGTTTTTTAGTTATTTCTTATATACAATATTCTACCACCCACCTCCATGCCTTTGCATGGACTGTCCTTTATATCTGGGATGTTCTGCCTCACCTCTTTCCCTTTGAGACCCTTCAGAGTTAAAGTGGATGCAGTGGCTAGAGCCCTAGGCTTGGAGTAAGGAAGACTTGAGTTCAAATGTGACCTCAAGACACTTACCAGTTGTGTGACCCTGAACAAGTCAATTAATCCCTGTTTGCTTCAGTTTCCTCATCTGTAAAGTGGGAATAATCATAGCATCTACCTCATAAGGTTGTGATAATTAAATGAGATGGTAACTGTAAAACACAGTGCCTGGCACACCGTGAGCACTATATAAATGTTGCTATTATTATTACCTTCCTCAAGAGCCCTTTCCTGATTTCGCCAGTCACTGACATCATTTCATAGTTCTATTCACTTATCTGGAGGATAGACTGTGTCACTTTTGTCTTCCTATCCCTAGCTTCTAACACAATGCCTAATACTTAGTAGGGACTTTAAAATGCTTGTTGATTGATTGAAGTTTGAACTTCAATTGGTAGGCAACAGACACAAAGATTAGTAAATAATATAATTGACTTTGTTTACAAGGAAAAGTTGCCAGAGGAGGAACGAACTCAGGAAGAGCTGTCCAGAGTCTATTTCAAATGGTTCAGGTGAGTCGAAACAAAGTACTGTACTAGGGTGATGGCAGCGGTGATAAAGTGGAGACCAACCAGTATAACTTGTCTGAGGTCCCCTTATCCCCTCCCCCCAAGAAAGAAGGCGCTGAAGCTCTGGGACAGTTGGGCGAATTCATAAGGGGGTGGCGGAGAGGCAGCTGTCCTTTAGATCGGCCGTGGGGGGCAGAAGAAGAGGGTAGGGGAGGCGCAGGCAGCAACAGGTGCATTGAGACTTGGCCCCACCCTTGCCTGACTGGGTCTGTCTCTCCCGTCCTTTCGCTTCCCTTTCTCCAGAGTGGGAATGGAAAGGCGGGGCCTAGGGTCTGTTCCCAGACTGATACCCCCTCCCCTCCTCAAATTCCCAAGGGAGATTGGGCAGGCGCCGGGTTTGGAGGGGGGAAGCATCCGGAGACAGTGCAATTTCACGGGGCCTCGGAGAGGCCAGGGATCCTGCGACGAAAAGGCTCAGTAGTGGGGTCTCAGTTCCCGAGGGAGGAGGAGGAGGAGGAGCGGGAGGTGGGAGCTGCCCCCTTCCCCCTACCTCAAGAGGGATAAAAAACACCAAAGTGGACCAACCGGCCAGGGTAGTAGGAGGGTGTGATTTACATAATGGGCGGGACCAGCCTGCTAGAGAATCCCTCCTTTATGCACGGGGGTGTGTGTGGGGGCAGTCTTAGGAATTTTCTGCTCCCCCTCTCCTCGGGGAAAACGAGGGTGAGCCCCTCCGTCGCTCTGATTGGCCGGAGTAAGGGGGTTCCCACAGTCTGGCCAATGAACTCGGGGCCCGCGTAAGGGGGGGGGGGGCGGTGCGGGGTGGCCCAGCACGAACCGGGTGAAGAGGCTGAGACTGGGGCGAAATCGAACTTCAACCCTGCGAAAGTCGAAGGCGCAGCCAGCGCTAGCGAGTCCGGGAGCGGCCGTGACTCACCCCACTCCCCGCACACGTACGCACCCCCCTGCCCCCCCCCCCCCCCCCCCCCCCCCCCCCTCCCTCCCTGGTCCCAGCTCTGCCTCTAGATCCTGTAACACTCCTCGTTTGCTACCTGGACTGACTGCCGCCTAGTTTGCTACCTGGACTGACTGCCGCCTCCGCCTCGTCCCTTCCGGGATCAGGTGGCTCTCGCACTCCCGATGTCTTAGCCCCGGATCCCCGGCCCGGGCCCCCTGCCCCCCGGCACGCAGCAGCTATGAAGGGCTTCCTGGAGCTGCAGGTATTGGGTTGGCTCCTCTACCTGGCCAGGGGCTCGGAGGTGGGCAGCTCGCAGGCAGGTAAGTGGGGGCTGCGGGCCGGGTGAAGCTGGGCGCTGCTGGGAGCTCCAAGTGCAGGGAGGACACGGGGTTTGGTGTGCCTGGGGAAGCTGGGGCTTGGGAGCCCCAGAAATTGAGGGGCCAGTGCCTGAAGCCGCCGTTCGGTCCCCTCTGGGTGGCCCCGCTCAGAAGCACTCGAAGCTTGGACTGGCTGAACCTCTCCCCAACCCTCCACCCCCGCCCGCCTTCTGAGGATCCTCCTGGGGAAACGACTGCTGCCTCAGTCCCCCAATATGATTTCAAGACTGCAAGGAACCCAGGCGTTCTAGGGGCCCCAGTTTGTAGAGATGATGAACTGAGATGGGGTATTCTGTTTTATTTTCTCGAGAGGTGAATCCGAATTTGGAACCTAACTTCTTTTCCCAGTCCCGTCTCCCTGGTTCCCCAGGTTTCAGGCACCGCCAGTTTCGGTGTTTTGCCGGCTCTGGGAGGAGCTAGGATAGGATTTGGGGGGGTGGAGGGGGCAGTTGTTCTCTAGTGTTGAAAAATAGGTCCGGGCCCCTCCCCTTCGTTGCTTGTTTGTGTGAGTGCTTCCAGGGGTGGGGGCGGGCTGGGTAGAGATTAGCCTGAGGGCCAAGTCCAGGTGATTGTGATAAAGAACTTCAGAAAACGACTCCAGTCTAGCAGATCGGTGCACCTCACGAAATTGAGACTTAGGCGAAAACGACCTCTTCAATTTCTTGCTTGCACTCGAGTCATGAAGGAAAAGGAGGCTTAGACAGGCTGTCTCCTCTCATAGAACTTAAGGAGGCAGTTCAGGAAGGACTGCCTCCCTCCCCCAGCCCCTTTCTTGGGGATCTTTGATCACTGCGTGCTGGTGGGATTTGAGGGGATCAAAGAATTAAGGATTCTACTGCCATCTCCCCCAGTTTGGGGCTTGGTGAATTTGTGTCCCACCCACAGCAGGGGTGAAGAGTGTGGGAGTGAGAAAAACACCTGTGTTTCCCCCACAGTTGCTGGGTCTAAATTTAACCTCTGGGACCTTGAATTGTGAACACTCCCAAGCTGGAAGAATGGAGGAGGGGTCTGGTGTAAGGGGTAATAGTTGCAGAAAAGAGGTGACAGTAGCTACTTCTTCAGACTCTGGGAATCTGAGAAGTTATCAGTAAAGAAACCAGGAGTTCTGGCCCCTAGCTCTTTTCCTGGGGGAGGAGAAAAGTGTGTGTGTGTGTGTGGGGGGGGGGGGTTGGCACTGGCCAGGCCTTCCTTTATCTGGATTTTCAGCCTCTGGGCATCCGGCCCCGTCTGGGTCGCACTATGGTCCCTTTGTCCTAACGCTGGTCAGGGGTAGGGGGATGTTGGAGTCGAGGTTCACGTTGAGGATTCCCAGGGGGAGTGGTAGGAGAGAACAGTTCCTTCCTGTCCCACAATATTGTCTTCCTAAGAGGGCTTTTGATTGATAACCTCTCCCTGTACTCCTGGATAATTTGGGGAGTTGGATGATCCCAACCCATCGCAAACACCTATTTTCTTCCTAGAAATGGCTGCAGTACTAACTTCAGACTCCTGGTCCTTTCTTCCTGCTTTCTTCCCCACCCCCATCTACTGCCCTTTGCTCCCTTTTTTTATGTGCAGTGGATTTTATTCTTGTGGGTAGGAGACAATGACTTCTAATTCTCTGCCCCTCTCCCCAAGCATACAAGAATCCATAAACATATATGTTGATGTGATTCTCTTTGGGGGAACGGAAGAGAGAGATTTTGGGAATGTCCTTTAACATGGGGTAGCCCAAGGCAATGTACCAGTGTACAAAAGCATTCCTAGAGTAGTTATGGCTGGTGGGGGGAAGGACACCATATATTCTCACTTATTTAAAAAAATATCTGGGTTTGTGATTTCATTCCTTTGGGAGTGAGGGATTCTCTCTCTACTGAGGCAGCTCAGAAACTCTTCTGACATTTATAATCTTAAAGAGTTGCCAAGGTGACTTGTCCAGTCACCCAACCAGTCTGTTTCCCAGGCTGGACTTGAACCTAGCTCTTCCTCACTCTGAGGCTGGCTCTCCAGCCACTAACTCCTGCTGCTCTCAGGGACATATTCTCAAGAACATCTCTGCACACCGACACACAAGCCTTTGCTTCATGGGTGTGGGGGAGGGCTCTGGTGAAGGGGCATCCTGTTAGCAAGGGAGGTAGAGGCAGTTAGTTCTAACCTGCTGGTATATGAGTCATCTCTCAGACAGAAGCAATGCAGGTCTCAGCCTTCCTTCTTGTCCCCTCCAAAAAGACAATGTTGATTCCTGGGTTCATGCTCATGTCCCTCTCATCTCCCCTCCCCCTTCTTAGTAATGGAATCCTGACCAGGAGAGTGGGGTGGGGATCTGTCAAGGGATCAGGTCTGGTATGGAGCTGGCAAGAGGGGGGTCTGTGGCTTCCATTCCCCACATGCCTTCATGCTTGCTTCCTGATGAGCTGGCAGTGCCCCCAAGGAAGACTAGTTACAAACAGGTGGTATCTCTGCTCCTGTCCCCAACTCCCAACACAGACTTTAACCCACTAGAAAAGGGAGGACTAGAGATCAAGGGGCAGAGATACCTTGAATTGTTCATCATTTCCCACCTCTAACTCATATTCCATTACATTTCTCTATTGCAATTTGTTTAGCCGTTTCTCCAACTTCTGGGCACCTAGTGGAAAGACACACATACTCAGTCTCCTCATGTGCCCCCAATATAGCTCATTCTCCCTTCTTCAGTCTAGGAGTGGCCTGTGTTGGAAAGCTCTTGAATTAAGCCTTCTTGTCCCCAAACAGTGTTTGGGAGGGGGAGTTTCCTGTTGTTTATCCCAATGGTTTTTGTCCTTGCTGAAAACTATGCAGGGTTCTGGGGAAGGGCAGAGGGATAGAGGACTGGGGCTGAAGGTAAGGGGATGGAGTTACAGTTGGATAAAGAATAGCAGAGGGGGTAGTGATAGGTGGAGCTAAGTTTTGGGAGGAAGGTATTGAGGGTGGTGCCTATTCTTCCAGCAAAAAAGACAAAGCTGCTATAGACCATTCTCTTTTCCCTCCAGTGAGGTCACTGTCTGAGCCTAGGGCTTGAAGGGGGGAGGGGGCAAGAGGAGGCTAGGGAAGAGGTGGGGGCTGCCCCCTTCTCTTGGACAGAATCAGCTCATTGTGGGATGGGCTATGGCCCTGGGTACTGCCCCCACTATACTTCCCCCACCCTTCCTCACCCACAGTGGACACAATGGGGGCTGTGTGTCTGGCCCCAAAGGGACCTTTATTTCAAGGACCCTGGGGCATAAGGGGGGGGGTGATAAAGAGCTGGGTGCCCGTAGAAGGAGGAGCAGAGCTGTAGCCCTCTTTTTCCTCCTCACCCTTCCCAATACTGAAAACCTAGCTCCCCCCCCCCAAAAAAAAATCTTGAAATAACAGTAGTTTCAGCTTGGTTAACCCCTTAATCCTCATACCTCATAGGTAAGATTTCCCAATGTCTCTTCTCTCACCTCTAGGAATTCTGATGTAAGGAAGTCCAATGTCCATTTCCTTCTCCTGCCCTCTCTCTTCTGCCACCTCCATTCCCCAAGAAATAAAGCAGAAAAGCCAGAAAACAATTTCCTTATCTATCCAATATTTAACTGCCACCAGAAGCCTGTATGTAGGGACTAGAAGAGTCCTATATCAGGATCTCTAAATCCTGAGCTTTCCACATTTCTCTCCTAACAGTGTGCCCAGGGACCCTCAATGGACTGAGTGTGACTGGTGATGCAGAAAACCAGTACCAGACACTGTACAAACTATATGATCGGTGTGAGGTCGTGATGGGAAACTTGGAAATTGTGCTTATAGGACATAGCCCTGATCTCTCCTTCCTGCAGGTGAGGAAACCTGAATGTCCTCCCCCCACACCCAATTGAAGATACAATCCTAACCTCTTTTCCTTTGGATCAGAGAATATTACCCCAACTTTTACTGGTTCCCCTTTTTTTCTTCCGTATGGAAAACCCCTTTTTTTCCTTTGGACCTATCTTCTCCCAACCTGTCCTCTTCCTTCCTACCCTGGCAACTGCATAGATGAGTACAAAATTTGGAAGGGGGGAGAGGAACAGAGGGCCCTTTGTAGATTTTCAGGTCGAGAAATGGAGTTCCCAAGAGAGTAGAATTAAGGGAAGGGATCCCTGTGGAAGGAGAAGAAGCCGTTGGGGAACAGGATAATCAATCTGGTTCTTAGCATTTGGACTCCCAGAGGTAGAGGGTCTAAAAATGATCCCCAAATCCAACTTCCTCCTGAATGAATACTCTGGGAGACCTGAAATGTCCCCTTCCTCCCCCACCTTGTCTCCTTGCTTTGCTTTTATGATTGGAGGAAAAGAGCTTGAGACTGTGTTTGATTGACGTGTATTCACACCTTCTCACTGATGCTCCTGTGTCCCAACACAGTGGATCCGGGAGGTAACAGGATACGTCCTCATCGCCATGAATGAGTTCTCTACTCTGCCACTCCCCAACCTTCGGGTGGTAAGGGGGGCCCAGGTCTATGACGGGAAGTTCGCTGTCTTTGTCATGCTCAACTACAACACCAACTCCAGCCATGCCCTCCGCCAGCTCCGGCTCAATCAGCTCACAGGTCAGTCATCCCGTTGCTGTCTTGTTCAACCCCGTGGGACTTTTCTTGGCAAAGAGACTGGAGTGGTGTGCCATCTCCTTCTCCAGCGTGTCCTCATTTTAGAGATGAGGAACTGAAGCAAATAAGGGCTTAAGTGATTTGCCCAGGGTCAAACAGCTAGTGTCTGAGGACAGATTTGAACTCAGATCTTCCTGACTCCAGACCCAGTGCCCTGTCCACTGCACCACCTACTTGCCCCTGCTAACTATTCCACTGACCACTTCTAAGCATTGCACTCACCCTTTTGACCAGTGCATTGGCCTTTCCAGATGACTACTAGCCACTCACTGACAGCTACCTATCTCTTCACACCTCTTCCCATCCCTGCTCATCTGAACTTTCTTCTGTTCTTAACTGCTCAATTAACCACCTATGAATACCAAACCTTTGGCCCCAAGCCCTTCACACAGGGGCCATAGGGAGTAACAGAGGTTGTATGCCTTTGCAGGGTTTGAGGGGAGTCATGGCTAAGATCTGGGCTTGAGCCTCAGACTCTGCCTATTTATTTGCATTTGAGGTTACTGTACTATGTTTACCCTGATTTTCTTCTTCCCCATGACTTCCCCACCCCCCAAACAGTCCTGATTTCTTGTATTTGTCGCCCTAGGGGAAAGCATGATGGTTAAATGTGACTTGGCTCACTTCTCTCCTGCCCTCAGCCTCTCCTCCTACTTCCTTATTGAAGTCAGTTGAAAAATAAACAGGCAGGGCAGCCTGGCATTGGAGAAGTGGGGAAAGCTGAGTCAGCCGAATCTTCAGCCTCCCCCTTGCTCTGCCTGTCTGCTACTGGCTAAACCAGATCTAGGACAGGTGTCTGAGGAAATAAGAGATGCTTCAGCCTCATTCCCTGTCCCCTATCCTCTTCTTGCAATTTGGGTCTCTTCTACCCACACCCCTGTATACTTTCAAGCATAATCTCAAAACCAGGAGAGACGTGTGTGGAAAACCTCTGGCAAGCAATTCAATTTGCTTCTGGAGATTTCAGCTCTACCCTCCCAATCTTTCCCTCTAGAGATCCTGGCTGGGGGTGTTTACATTGAAAGGAACGATAAACTTTGTCACATGGACACAATTGACTGGAGAGACATTGTGAGGGACCCACAAGCTGAGATTGTAGTCAAGAACAATGGAAAAAACTGTGAGTTACTCCCCCACATTCCCATTAAGTCTCCCCTCTAAAGGAGATTCCCCTCCAGTAAGCTCTCATCCTCAGTACCCTAACCCTAGATCCATGACATTGAACAGGTTCATCCTTCAGGATATTCCTCAGGCCCCAGGACAGACCAACATGTCCTACAAGTGGCTAAGTTCCCAGGATAAAATACTTCATAGTAGTCTAGTAGTGTTATCCCTTCCCTCTCAGGAAAGTTCCAAAAATTATCCTTCTGGATCCCTGGCACTTTTATCCAGCAGAATCTTAATAGTCATTCAACCATGGATATGTCAAACATGCATGCCTATCTCAACCAAGATCCTTCCCATTGGGTAGTCCTCTACCCTCACCTCTAAGTCCTGTTCTGTTGGCCTCACCTCCTGCTCAAGTCTACCCTCCCATCAAGTCTGACTGAGTATTTGAAGGTGTTAAGGAAAGGGGATAGAATGGGGAAAAGGAGAGACAGAGGGTGACTATCCTTCCTTGCTTTCTCACATTGGAGGGTACAACAGCACAAGACATAGGCAGAGATACTGATGGTTTCCTTGTGTCTGCCTCTTTCCTTAACCAGGTCCCCCTTGTCATGAGTCCTGTGGGGGAAAATGCTGGGGTCCTGGACCAGGAGACTGCCAAACACGTGTGTACCTTTCTTAAGCCCTTAAACTTCAATTTCCTAAACCTTCCTTTATGGCTTCAGCTAGCTAGTATGAAGACTTTAGTGTGAGTTCAACTAGCCAGGAGTTAGGGGGCAGGGTAATAAATGGGAAGATAATGGATGGGGACAGGGAGATACTGGTGGTCATGGCTTCTCTTCTTCTTTCCCTGACCAGTGACAAAGACAATCTGTGCCCCACAATGCAATGGCCACTGCTTTGGGCCCAATCCCAACCAGTGCTGCCATGATGAGTGTGCAGGTGGATGTGGAGGTCCCCGGGAGACAGACTGCTTTGTATGTACTGGGGTGATGGCTGGGTCCCTTTTTAGTGTGCCCCAGCCTGGCACACAAAGTGTTGGAGGGAGGCCTGGTGGCTGGGGGACTATATGGGTGGGCAAGTATTCCTCCATCCTGACTCTGCCCTTTTTCGTAGGCATGCCGACACTTCAATGACAGTGGAGCCTGTGTGTCTCTGTGCCCACTGCCCCTTGTCTACAACAAGCTCACCTTCCAACTAGAGCCCAATCCTCACACTAAATACCAGTATGGAGGGGTCTGTGTGGCCAGCTGTCCCCGTAAGTGGCTGCAACAAGGAAACCTGGGCAGAAATTAGTGGACTAGAAACAGGGAAAGTCACTCTATGGAGACAGTGACAAGTCAAGTGGAGAGGAAAGTTATAAAAGGGAGAGACACATGGACTATGACCCCCATGAGGGACTCTTCGGGAGGAGATCAGGGGATTTTTGCCAAGGACATGAAGTAAAGGGGACTGCAAGAACCTCCACTGGAGGCAATCAGGATGCCCAAGAGGGTGGCAGGGATTCCCTCTTCTCCCAGTGTATTAGACAGCAGAAGGAACACTGGTTTGGGAGACAGACAACCTTAGTTTGAATCTTGGCTCTGCCACTCACAGCCCATGGCCTTCTGTGAGTGACTTCAGCTCTTTGCCCAGAGTTCCTTTATCTGCAAAATGGAGGACATGCCCACTGAGGTCCCATTCAGCTTTCAATCCTAGGAAGGGCTGACAGAGGGTAGAATTTGCCCTTTCTCATTTTCCTTGCTCTCTTCTTTCCTTGCACAGATAACTTTGTGATAGATCACACTTCCTGTGTCAGGGCCTGTCCTGGGGACAAGATGGAGGTAGAAAAGAATGGGCTGAAGATGTGTGAGCCCTGTGGCGGACTGTGTCCAAAAGGTGAGGCAGTCGTGGTGTTGGGGATAAAAGTTTTGTTCCCCCAAGTGTCCTTTTCATGCTTCCCATCAGAGCCCTCTAAATTTCCTTTGTCTCCTCCCCGTCCTGTTTATGTCTGCAGCCTGTGAGGGGACAGGCTCAGGTAGCCGGTTTCAGACTGTGGATTCTAGCAACATTGATGGGTTCGTGAACTGTACCAAGATTTTGGGAAACCTGGACTTCCTTATCACTGGCCTCCAAGGGTTAGAGTCTTCCCTTCTTCAAACCTCTCTTGGGTTCTCCCACGCCCTTAACTCACCTCCTCACCCCAGCTCTAACAGAAGAAATGATCATGTGACACCAATAAGGCAATCTGTTCCTCTGATATCCCTACTGCATGCTTATCTCTCCTGGGCTCAAACACTTCCTATGAGGAGGGACTGGTGCTTTTCAGGGTGGGGATGGGGGGCAGCTTATTCTAAAGGCTGGGTGGCTGTGATTGTTAGAAAGCTCTTGCTTATGCTAATTCCTATAATTTTCATCCATTTCAGCCTAGTTCTGGTCCTTAGAATAAAGTATGATCTAATCCCTCCTTCAGCTCACCTTAAAAATATTTGAAGAAAACTTGTTTTCCCTTGTCTTCCCCAGAGACCCCTGGCACAACATACCTGCCTTGGATCCTGAGAAACTCAACGTCTTCCAGACGGTTCGGGAGATTACAGGTAAATGGCGTCAGGGAAGAAGGGATGTGTCTCCAGGGAAACAAGTATCGAAGGAACATTGGCAGGGTACACAGTAATCCTAGGGAGGAGCAACTGTACCCTAGCTGCTCGGGGAGAGTCATGAGCAAGTGACAAGGTGCAGAGGGCAGAGTGCATAAGAAAAGCCTCCTTCCTCCGCAGGTTACCTGAACATCCAGTCCTGGCCTCCCCACATGCACAACTTTAGTGTCTTCTCCAACCTGACAACCATAGGTGGCCGAAGTCTCTACAAGTAAGTCTGTGAAGAAGGCGGTATTGTTGGACACGGGAACTATTCTTGGGTTGGGGAGGTCACCTTTTGGCATCAGGCTTGCCCATAATGCCTTCTGAGGAATAAGCAGGAGGAATTTGGGGTCATTGGGCAAAAAGAAAGAGTTCCCATTCAGTAGTCATGGCCCCCCGGTGCTCACCTTTTTCTTTTTTTTTTTTTTTTGCTTTTTGGAGGGCAATCGGGGTTAAGTGACTTGGCCAAAGTCACACAGCTAGATTTTTGTGTTGTGTCTGAGGCTGAATTTGAACTTGGGTCCTCCTGACTCCAGGGCTGGTGCTGTAGTCACTGAGCCACCTAGCCTCTCCTCACCTTTTTCTCTGAGGCATCCTTCCTTATACTGTCATTCCCATCCCCAGTCGAGGCTTCTCACTATTGATCATGAAAAACGTGAATGTGACATCATTGGGACTCAGGTCCCTGAAAGAAGTTAGTGCTGGGCGTATTTATATCAGTGCCAACCGGCGGCTTTGCTACTACCATTCTCTGAACTGGACCAGGCTGCTTCGGGGACCAAAGGAGGGGAGGCTGGATATCAAGCACAATCGCCCCAAAAAGGACTGTGGTAAGGAAGGCGGGAAGTGAAGGCCTGAGGGGACAGGCAGTGGTGATATGGAAGTTCCAAGGGGATGGGGAGGTAAAATAGGAGAAAAATTTCTGAGCTGGAGATTGTGGGACCTAAGGTCAAGTAGAGTGGTTGGCATTTGGTGGACAGACTGCGGAGTACTCTTGTGACCGACCCACTTCTCCTTCTTCTCTTTCTCCAGTGGCAGAGGGTCGAGTGTGTGACCCACTGTGCTCATCTGGGGGTTGCTGGGGCCCTGGTCCTGGCCAGTGCTTATCCTGTCAAAACTATAGCCGAAGGGGTGTCTGTGTGACCCAATGCAACTTCCTTAATGGGTACTTCAGAGGCTGGAAGGGGGTCATGGCGGGGGTACAGCCAATGGAGGGGCACAATGAGGGGCTGTGTGTCATGGGGAAAGCTGGGTGCATCTCCTATGGCAACTTTTTGCCTTTTGATGGGGTGGGTATTACATAGAGCTGGAGGTGGGGGAAGAGCTTATGGAGGACAGAACCTGAAAATGATGCTGTCTTCTTGGGCCCACCTCCAGAGAACCCCGAGAGTTTGCTCATGAGGATGAATGCTTCTCCTGCCATCCTGAGTGCCAACGTGTGGAGGGCAATGTCACCTGCTATGGTTCGGTACAGTATAAATCCCAGAATTCCTTGGAGAGGAAGGGACTACTCAAGGGCCTGGATAGCATAGGCCTGGCAGGAAATCAATCAGTCAACAAACATTTACTAAAGCGTCCAATAGGATGCTGTGTGCTAAGAATACCAGTGCAGAAGTGGGACAGGCCCTGCCCTCCCCAGGCTTAAACCATGTTGGTTTTGGGAGGTAGAAGTGATGATTGTCTGGATCCCTCAGCCAGGGTAGGAAACCTCCTGGATGAGCTCAAAGGATCCTCAGGCTTCAGCCGTTCTTGACCTTTTCTTCCACCTCCACTAGGGCTCCGATGCTTGTGCTCAGTGTGCCCACTTCCGGGATGGACCACACTGTGTGAGCAGCTGCCCCCACGGCCTCGTGGGTGCCAAAGGACCCATCTACAAGTACCCAGATGCTCATCGAGAATGTCTACCTTGCCATGAGAACTGCACTCAGGGGTCAGTGAAGAAAAAGAGGCTGGGGAGGGAAAGGGGGAGGTCACTAAGTCAAGAGGTAAAAAGATTAGGGAGGAGAAAGAGGAACCAAACCCAACAAGCTGAGAGATTTTTCCAAAAGACTCATGATGGAAAATGCTATGTACATCAGAGAAAGAACTATGGGGTCTGAATGTACATCCAAGCATACTATCTTCTCTTTTCTTTTCTTTCTCCTGGTTTTTCCCTATTGTTCTGATTCTTCTTTCACTACATGACTATGTATGGACTATATCAGATTGATGCCATCTTGGGGAGGGGGGAAAATTTAAAGCCCAAAATCTTACAGAAGTGAATATTAGGGCGGCTAGGTGGCAAAGTAATTGAAGTGCCAGCCCCGGAGTCAGGGGTATTTGAGTTCGTTTCCAGCCTCAGACACTTAACACCCACACAAAAAAACTAGCCGTGTAACCTTGGGCAAGTTACTTAACCCCAATTGCCCTCCAAAAGGCGCAAAAAAAAAAAGTGAATGTTAAAGACTAAAAATAATAGATTAAAAAAAAACAAACTGAGTGATTTAAGAGGGCTGGAATGAAGAGGTCTATCCCACCACAGAAACCATCCCTAGGCCAGAAAAGGAAAAGTGGGACCCAGAGAGAAAAGAAGGGATCAGAGAATCAAGACTCATTGATAAATCAGATGAAATATGGACTCCAGTGTGGGCAAACCCTTGGAGGTCCTGGGACAAGAGCTGATAGAATGGAATGCCAGTTGTCCAAGTCCCCAGCTAAGGAGGTCTCATTCTGCTCCAGGTGTAAGGGACCAGAGCTCCATGACTGCTTGGGACAACCACAGGCCATAAGCAGGTAGGCTGGAGTTCAGTGATTATAAGAGATTTTCAGGAGGGCAGGGAAGGGAAGGGAAAAGGAAGTCTCTGAAAGAACCCAGGGACTGGTATTTTTATCCTCCCCTCTAAAACGATAGACATAGGCTGGATTATCCAGGGATAAATTAACTTTTTGCATTTACAGATGACAATGTCTATAGGCTAGTTTATGGGGGTGGGGTGGGACAGTGGGGGGTCTTTCACTGGCTTCTCCCATGCTGTAGGGTTGCAATTTATATGCAGAAGCTGCATTCTCAGGTTAAGCTTTATTTCCTTTGTCCTACAGTAAGACCCATGTGGCTGTGGGTCTAGCTGTGGTAGCAGGGCTGATAGTGATCACCTTGGTCTTACTACTTACCTTGCTCTACCTTCGAGGGAGAAAGATCCAGAATAAGAGAGCAATGAGACGCTACCTGGAGAGGGGTGAGGTGAATGCTCCTTCCTGTACTTAAGGGACCCCAACAGTTCCCACTAGAGACCCCCTCCCCAACATTCTGTTGAGCCATTCTCAGTCAGCTCTTAATCCTCTCCCTTCAAGGAAACAGAGTGATACAGTGGTAAGGAAAGCTGACTGTAAAACAGTGATAAGTCTGGCTCTATCTCACAGAGGTTGCAAGGCTACAATGAAATAATGCATGTGAAAGTACTTGTAAAATGGTATACAAGAAAGTCATCTAAACAGACTTCTTTCCCTTCCCTCCTCCCCCTCCCAGCTACTTACCTCCCTGCTCCCCCCTCCAAAGTCCTTGTTAACACCCTCTCCTGATCCCTGACACCATGGAAATAATACTTTCTCTGCCAGAGCCCTTACTACATAACCTCCAATCCTGACAGCTTTCAGTATTTCCTATCTCCCAACATGTTTATGATGTTTCTTAGAAATGGTAACTTTCTTCTTCCTTTCACCACTGGGGGTTTTAGTTGCCCCTTCACCCATTGCTGTCCTGTTGCACATGGCAAAAGGATTCAGCCCAGAAAGAGGTTTTCCTGACTGCTCCCCTCTGTCACCTACAGAGCCTGGAGCCTCTGGACCCTGGTGAAAAGGCCAACAAGGTCTTGGCTCGAATTTTCAAGGAGACAGAGCTGAGGAAACTCAAAGTGCTTGGCTCAGGCGTCTTTGGAACTGTGCACAAGGTGAGGGGAGCACAGAAATTCCTGAGGAGGGAGTGTGAGGTATAGGGGCCAGAAAAGCAGGAGGGATCAATGGCAGGGGGAGAATATCAAGAGCTGGAGGAAAGGACTTGATCTTCCCTGTGTCAAAACAAAAGCATTGAAATCCTGCTTCTGTTGTGTAATGCCTGTGTGACTTTGGACAAGTCCCTTGCCCTGTCTCTGGGCCTCTTTTCTCATCTGTAAAATGAAGATGTTGGGCTGGGTGATTTCTAAGGTCACTTACAACTCCAAAATCACAATATCCCAGGGTATATGGATCCCAGAGGGTGAATCCATCAAGATCCCAGTCTGCATTAAGGTCATTGAAGACAGGAGTGGACGGCAGAGTTTCCAGGCTGTGACTGATGTGAGTGGATGAAACCTGGGGGTGGTGCTCAAGGGAAGAGCAGCATTAGGAAGGCAAGGGGGGAGAGAGGTTGTATTTCTGGGTTAGAAATAATAGTATGAGGGGTGGCTAGGTGGCGAACTGAATAGAGGACCGGCCCTGGAGTCAGGAGGACCTGAGTTCAAATCTGGCCTCAGACCCTTAACACAAAAACTATCCATGTGACCTTGGGCAAGTCACTTTACCCCAACTGCCCTCCGAAGAAAAAAAAAAGAAATAATAGTATGCCACTATTAGCCGTATTAATATATGAAAATATGTTTGAGAGTCTTCTAGTACATTTGTCCTTTGTCTAAATCCACTGTCCTTTAGCACATGTTAGCCATTGGCAGCTTGGATCATACCCACATCGTTCGGCTGTTGGGGCTATGCCCAGGGTCATCTCTGCAGCTGGTCACCCAATTTCTGCCAATGGGATCACTGCTAGACCATGTACGACAACATCGGGGGGCTCTGGGACCACAGTTACTGCTCAACTGGGGTGTGCAAATTGCCAAGGTAAGAGGTCCTCAGGGGGTACCCAGCTCTTAAAGAATTAGTGGGGAGGTTGACTGAGGCCCTAAGAATCCAGGGCTGGCCCTGGATCTTAGAACCCCTCCCCCAAAGTTCCCTCCTGCCCTTGTAGGGTATGTACTACCTGGAGGAACATGGCATGGTGCACAGAAACCTGGCTGCCCGAAATGTGCTGCTTAAGTCCCCAAGTCAGGTGCAGGTTGCTGACTTTGGGGTGGCTGACCTCCTACCACCGGATGATAAACAACTATTGCACAGTGAGGCCAAGGTAAGGGGTGGGAAAAAAAATCCAGAAGGCACTGGGGCCAAAGTAATAGGGACTGATCAAGAAAGTACATGGTGGGCTCCAAAGGGGGGGGAGAACCTGGGACAGGAGAAAGCTGGGTTGAGAAGGCAATGGGTATTGGTATGGAGGAAGAAGGGTGTTAGGAGGATTGACTGATGACATTCCCTCCACTTCCAACTCACCAGACACCAATCAAGTGGATGGCCCTGGAGAGTATCCATTTTGGAAAATACACACACCAGAGTGATGTCTGGAGTTATGGTCAGTACTCACCCTTCCCACATCACCACCCATCCCACACATTTTAAATGTCTTTCAAACTCTCACAGCTGCCCTCCAAGACACTTTGTAAAATTACCTCCAGATTCCTGTCTTACCACCCATTTCACCACCCTCCGTGTTGTGTCTGCTGCCTCTACCTGACTCACACTTTGTTTGGCCAGGGGTAACAATATGGGAACTGATGACATTTGGGGACATACCCTATAAAGGACTTCGACTGGCTGAAGTCCCTGACCTGCTGGAGAAGGGAGAGCGTCTGGCACAGCCACAGATTTGTACTATTGATGTCTACATGGTCATGGTTAAGTGTGAGTCATCAATTCTCTCCCAATCTGTGCTCTCTCCGTGTCTTCACTGACCCTGACCCTTCTGACCTTCCACTGGGACTTGACTAATAATACCCTCTTGTTTCACTTATCTCAACACAAGGCTGGATGATAGATGAGAACATACGACCGACATTCAAAGAACTGGCTAATGAATTCACCAGAATGGCCCGGGATCCCCCTCGATATTTGGTCATCAAGGTGAGAAGGTAGCCCTTGGATGGAGATAAAGGGAAGGACTAAAGCCACAGTCACATTCATGACCTATCCCTCAATTCCCAACAGAGGGACAGTGGTTCTGGGCTGCCTCCCGGAGCAGAGCCACCTGCTCTGACTGACAAGGAACTGGAGGAGGTAGAGACACTGGAGCCGGAGCCGGAGCTGGAGCTGGAGCTGGAGCTGGAGCTGGAGGAGGAAGAACTGGCCAACACACTAGGCTCTGCCCTCAGCCTGCCCGTCGGCACACTGTCCAGGCCACGTGGGGTAAAGCATTCCCTTCTCCCCCTTCCAGGGCCATACAGCATAACACTGAATGTATGCAGAACTGAGGTGTTCATAAACATCCCTGTTCTGGGGTGCCACTCTTGTCTTCTCCCTTTTCTTTTCTCCCCAGAGTCAGAACTTTCTGAGTCCTTCATCTGGATACATGCCAATGAACCAGAGCAATCTTGGAGGGACCAGACAGGTAAGACTTTGCTATCCACGTGTGGAAGGCTATTGGGAGAGACAGGGGTCCACTATAGAGAAAAGGCATTAGGGACTGAGGGCTTAAACTATAACATCCAGGGGCCAAATAAACCATCAGTGAGTTTATAGGCGGAACCACCAAGCCAGGTAAGCCTAATTCTGTCTTTCCTTATCCATTTCCTTCCTTAGGGGTCTGTGATTCGTGGGAGCAGTGAGCAGTGCCCCTGCCCGACTTCTCTACTCCAGAACCCACGAGGCCGACTTGCATCAGAGTCATCAGAAGGCCGGGGGACAAGCTCTGAGGCTGAGCTGCAAGAGTCAGAATCTGTGTGTGGAAGCCGGAGCCCTCGGCCTCGAGGGGACAGCGCCTACCATTCCCAGCGCCACAGCCTGCTCACCCCGCTCACCCCGCCAGGGCTAGAGGAAGAGGATGTCAATGGCTATGTTATGCCCGACACACACACCAAAGGTGCCTGAATTGGGGTGGGGGTCCTCGTTTATGTGATCCTCTCCTATCCTGCCCTTTTCCACACCTCACTCCATCCACAAAATGCTCAGGACACCTTCCCCCAGCCCTGAACGCTCTTTCTCTACTCCTACTGCCCCAGGGATTCCCCCTTCCCGGGATGGCACGCTGTCATCATCTGTGGGCCTCAGTTCCATCCTGGGCACCGAAGAGGAAGAGGATGAGGATGAGGAATATGAATACATGAATCGCAGAAGAAAGCAGAGTCTGCCACGACCCCCGAGGCCGGGATCTCTGGAAGAGCTGGGCTATGAGTACATGGATGTGGGCTCGGACCTCAGTGCCTCCTTGGGCAGTACCCACAGCTGCCCACTCCACCCTGTGCCCATCATGCCTGCCACAGGAACTACTCCTGATGAGGATTATGAGTATATGAATCGCCGCCATGGTGGAGGAACTGGCGGGGGAGATTATGCAGCCATGGGGGGTTGCCCAGCAGCTGAGCAAGGGTATGAGGAAATGGGATCCTTTCAGGGCCCTGGGCACCATGCCCCCTGCATCCACGAAGCCCACCTTAAGCCTCTTCGAAGCCGGGAGGCCACCCACTCTGCCTTTGACAACCCTGACTACTGGCACAGCCGGCTTTTCTCCAAGGCCAGTGCTCAGGGGACATAACCCTTCCTCCCTACTGTACTCAGGAGGCTTTTTATGGCAGCTGGCACCTCTAGAGGGCACCCCCTCTCTTCTACCCTTTCAGTTCGATCTTCCAGTGTTCCCCCTATTCTCAGGCTCTCCTCCCATTCCCTGGAGGTTGTCTCCCTTCATTCACACTTGATTGGAGTGGGGCAACTTTAAAATAATTTCCTCCCCCCACCAACAAAATGTATGTGGTATTGCCAATTCTGCACTTTCTTCTCTAGCTCCTCCTCCAAAAGATCTGTAAGGGTGGGAGGGTTTCCTCTATACTGTGTGCCATAACCAGTTCCCTTAGGGGGAATCCCTGGAGATATGAAGAATTAATCCCTCTGTCCTTATTCCTCTGTCCAGATTTTCCAGTGGATATGTCTGGGCTCTCAAGTAATCCTGTGTAAAGTGTGGCTACTTGGTAGAGAGAGGGACAATTTATTCCCCACCTACCCACACCAGGCTGGCAGAAGGCAGGAGCTGGACCAGCTACTTACTACCTCCCCTATTCAACACCGCTTAAAGGACAGAGAAAGGAAGGAGAGGGTAAAGAACACTATGAAGACAAAGCGCTTAAGTGATTTTCTTTTAAGTTTACCATAAGTTTGACCAAAGTATTCATACATACATGAAGCTGGAACAGTAGAGAAGGTTGACCAGAAGGGAAGGACCTCGCTCCATTCACATTTATACTTAACCATGCTTCTGTGCATGTGGAAAAAAAAAAAGCTACCTTCATATAATCCAAGGGCTTCCTATTACCCAAAGCAATTCATCAGACTCCTAAAAGCAATTTTCCTGGGCCATGCCCAAACCAGTGATAGTGAGGGGCCCCTCCAATTGGTATGGTAGGAGGGTCCAAACTCCTCAACACCCATCTCTTTTTGGGGAGAATGGGAGTGGGGCTGAGAATCTCAGGTGTGTCACTGAAGGAGCTGTATTTTTTTTTGTTTGTTTTTATACATGTTTGAATAAAAATACCAAAGTTACCATCTTCCTATATATGACTATTGGGAATGTACATGTGGGATTTGGTGAGAAAACCCGTCTTAACTTCTGTACCCCTATCACAACTCTCAAGTCCCTGATAAGGAAAAATCATGCAAACTGAGCGTTTTAAGGCTATCGGGTCAATCCATAGGCATCTATTAACCTAATTTAGCTTACGGATTCAGAGCGTGTTTAAAATAGGGATATGAACGTCATTAAGGTTAAGTGACTTGTCCACGGACACGTGGGCTGGAGCTCCTGATTCCGGATCCAAAACTTCGTCTGGCCCCCAAATCCGACCCCTGCCTCCACAAGGGGCCAGCCCTGAGCGCTCGTGCGGCCTCCCCGCTGATCTCCCGTGGGGATCCCGTGTGTGTCGGCTGTGTGCACGCTGCCTCCCTCCCATCAGAGCTGGGCCGGGTTCTTGCTTTTCTCTGTAGCCGCAACGTTCAGCACAGAGCATGGCACACAGGAGGTGCTAGTTCGGAGCGCCCACGACAAGCCGCCCGGGCCGGGCCTCCTCGGGCCAGCTCTCAGAGCTCCGGTCTGGGGCCCTGACGCTGCCCCGCTCCGTCGGCCCCAGGAGAGGCTGCCCAGGACCGAGCAGAAGCCGTGCATGAGCTGCGGCTCCCTGCCAGGCCCGGAGCCGGGACATCAAAAAGAACCACCGCTTCGGACCTCAAAGGACCCAGGTTCGGAAACCTGGCTGGGCCATGTGCTTCACGTGTGACTGTGGGCAGGCCACTTGGCCTCTCGGGGCCTCAGTTTTCTCCTCTGGCAGTCCTGGCAGCTCTGGAGCCAGGACCGGCCCTTCCAGACTCCCGACCGGCTGGTTCAGGCGGAACTGGCCGGGCCAGCACAGGTGGCCCCCGAGCGGAGGCAGGTAAGGAGCCCCGCCCCTCCATTCCCTTCCCGCCCCTCCTCTCCCTTCCGGACCCCGAACCCACCCAGCCAGCCCAGCCGGCCCTACCGGCTAGCCACCGAGAAAGCTAAGTCTGCCAACGGGATTCTGGAGCCCGGGCCTTCCTCTGGACACACCCAGCCACCCGGGCCTCGGGGAGCCTCCGTATGAGGCCCCGCCCACTCCACCGACGGGTCCCCGGCTCCGGTACATGAGGGTTCCTGCAGCGACTCCCTCTGGGAAGTGTAGTTTTCCTTTTAACCGAGAGGGCGGGACGCTCCCTTCTCTCTTCCTCCCACTTACCACCAGCCACGCCTTCCTGCCGGCCGACCGACTCTTCCCAGCGTGCCCGGCGTGAGGACAGGCGTGCAAGGCAAGGCCCTGGGGCCTGACTTGGAGGGCGCGAGGCAGGCCGGGAGTTGTAGTCCACCTGGTGCCGCGTATCAGTAGTGACCCGCGGTGGCGAAGACTCGCCATCCCAGAGTGCCCTACGCCGGAGACCGCGCGCTTGCTCGCTCGCGCCTGCCCGCCCGCCCGCCCGCCCGCTAGCTCGCGCTTTCTCGCTCGCTAGCTCTCCCTCCTCCCTCACGTACCGCGGGGGCTCCGGCCACAAGCTAGGCGGCTGAGCAGGAGGAGACCGCGACGGCGGTGGTGGTAGCAGCGGCGGCGGCAGCGGCGGCGGGAAGATGTCGGGCGAAGACGAGCAGCAGGAACAGACGATCGCCGAGGACCTGGTGGTGACCAAGGACAAGAGGGGGGGCGACATCGCCAACCGTGAGTGCGGCCCGGGGGGGGCTGAGGCGGGCGGGCTCCAGCGCGGGCGAGCCTCGGGCTCCGTGGCGGCGGTGGCGGCCCGGGGCGTGCGGAGGAGCCCCGCCGGGGCCGGGCGGTTGGGGCGCCGGGCAGTTGGCAGCGAGGGAAGGGCGCGCCCCTTTCGGGCTCCGGGGGCCTCGAGGGAAACGGCGCCGGGGCCGGGACCTGGGCCGGTTGGTCCCGGGCGGCGCCGGGTCCAGGGCTCGGGCCGCCCTCTGCATCCGGCCGGAGCTCCGGGGCCGGCCCGGGCACGTGTTGCCCAGTCCCCCGTGCGGGGCGCTCCCTCCTCCCCGGCAGCCGCTGACACCAGCTGCCCCGCCACGTGCTTGGCCGGGGCCTTTTCTTCTCCTTGCCTCCGCCTCCCAAGGGGGGCTCCCCGGGCCCGGCTCGGGCGCCGGGGACTCCCCCGGAGCTTGGGGCTGCCGCAGCCTGCCCGCTGCCCCGGAGCCAGGGCCCGGGGACGCCCTAGAGGAGCCGGGCTCTCCGCGGGAACTGACACGTCCCTGGGGGTGCCTTCGGGTCCCCCCGCGCTGCTGCAGAGCGGCTTGTTTTCCGAGCCTTTCTTTGGCTTGCGGTGACTTTGCCAGCAGTCGTCCCCTTGCTGTCCCTGCTGCCGGACAGGTGTCACCATTTCCCGCTTCTCTCCAGAAATTCCTCGGACCACGTCTCCGAGCTGTGTCCCCGAGCCCTCTGGAGAGCGTCGTGTCTCTCCTTTTGTCCCGGGGGCTTGGAGTAGGGGGTGGAGGTTGGTACCGTGTAGTGCTTAACCTGCCTGGCCCAAGAGACGGCCCCAGATGGGGGTCTGAACACATTCCACGGGGGCGGCTTTAGAACTTTTTTTAGTTTGGCTGTTGGAAGTTTGTAAGAGGAGGAAAACAATTGTGCTTAGAAAGTCACCGGCCGCTTTTGACCCATGTGCTCTCAACGCTCAATTCCATTCGACTTAGGAAGTTTGTGAGCAATGGGGAAGTGTTGTGAGTTGTACTTAGTAACACACACCTAATTTAAGGATGTCTGTAGGTGGAAGAAGAGGACATTTAACAAGGCATCAGTCTCGGCATTCATCTCCGTCTTCCCTCTGTTCTCGATGCCTATAAACAACCTTCTAGCTTGCTTTTCTTGCACATGGGTTTTCCCTTTTTAAAGTTCATAAACTAGCCTCGTAAGAGAAGGATAAAAGAAAGACTATGGCTGGAGTTATTAAGTCTGTTGTATTTTGACCCAGAGTTGCAAAGGGAATTCTTTTTTCAGGGACGGGGGGGGGGGAACGGGACTATCTATATTTTCCAGCAGCTTTTCTGGGATATGAGAACTCGAGGCCAAGAGTGCAGGGCTCAGTATCCAGGTTATTTTACCAACGTTGTGCTTGGTGCCTGTGAGGCTGAAGTGTTGGAATTCTAAGCAAGGTACCCATCTATCCTTCCAGGAGTCCTGAGGGTGGTGGTAGAGGCATCAACCTCAGGTGCATCTGTGCTGGGTCTGTGTGAGAAGGGTGATGCCATGATCATGGAGGAGACGGGAAAGATCTTCAAGAAGGAAAAGGAGATGAAGAAAGGTAATTGAGTCCCTCACTAGATTCCTAAGTTTTTCCCAGTCTCATATGATCCACAACTTATGTAACCATCTCTGGGGTTGAAATACTTGGGGGAATATAGGTGGGGCAGGGGACCTGAGACCTGTCCTTCCCAATCCAACTTGACTAAGCCTGGGTGGAGTCTGGTGAAGGCTTAGGGGTACTAGAACTAGGGAGAAGCAGGTACTGGGGTTGACAGCCACTTTTTTTACAGGTATTGCCTTCCCTACAAGCATCTCCGTAAATAACTGTGTCTGTCACTTCTCCCCCTTGAAGAGCGACCAGGACTACATCCTCAAGGAGGGTGACTTAGTAAAAATGTAAGTCCCTTACTAGTCAGAGGCCCTCCCTCTCCTCAGCCTCAGTTCAAGCCCTCCCCCCATAGTACCCAGGTTGGTCCTGGAGCCCCATGTAGGTGAAATCATGTTCCTAACACTCTGCTCCATTTGTGTCTTTTAGTGACCTAGGAGTTCATGTGGATGGCTTCATTGCAAACGTGGCCCACAGTTTCGTGGTTGATGCAACTAAGGTGTGTGGCTTGACCTTTTTGGTACAAGGAGGCAAGCTATGTGGGTGTGGCTGTGTTGCCAACGTCCTCCCCCTCCCAAACCCAAGCCATTAAAATACCTAGACATCCATTTCTACAGGCAGATAAACTAAGACTTTGTTTAAAGTACGCCTTCCCTGTTCCTGTATCTGATCATAAAGAAAAACAGAAACAGTTACTTTTCTCCCTACTTACTCACTAGATGGGCATGTGGAGGCTTATGTTCAAGCAAAGGTATTGATTGTTTCTCTCTTATCTGAAGGGCACTCCCGTGACAGGGAGAAAAGCAGATGTGATTAAGGCAGCTCACCTTTGTGCTGAGGCAGCCCTTCGCCTGGTCAAGCCTGGAAACCAGGTACGGGAGTATGGTTTATACAACTATAGGGAGGCTTGTGCCTTCCCCTCACCTTCCCAATTAACCCCATGCCCCAAAATGAATTGTCTCTGATTAGCTGCCTCCCAAGGCAGGGTTTCCTAACATCAGTTCTCTATGGGCCTTCCTGAAACCTATTCACCACCTACCACTTGTCTGTCTCCCCTTTTCTCTTTTTCTTCCTTCTCATATGGCATATAGCTGACGTAGGTGAAGAAAGAAACCGTTACTTTTATCCTCCCCTCTGAGTAACATGGAAAGCTTGATATGAATGTAGTTTTAGGATACGATATAAAAAAATTTAAAAAGTCATTGTTATAGGGTAGTAATTCTCAAAGCACAGTCCTGAGGATGTGTGGGGGTCCCTGAGAGCCTTTCCAGGGGTCTGTGGGTCAAAACTTTTTTTTTTAAGCAATTGGGGTTAAGTAACTTGCTCAAGGTTACAAGGCCAGTCATTTCTGGGTGTGGTGCTAAGTATCAGAGCCCGGATTCGATCCCCAGATCATCCCGACACTGGGGCCGGTGCTCTTACTTGCTGTGCTACCTGGCCTCCGTGGTCAAAACTATTTTTACAATAAACATTTGGTTTCTAATATGGTAAATATCAATAGATAATATCTATATAAACAAAAGTTCTTTGGGACATCCTCAAAAATTTTAGGAGTATGAAGGGGTCCTAAGACCAAAAAGATTGAGAAACAATTCTGAGTAGTTCCCATTTGTTCTGGGGTGGGGGGGTTGAGCCTTCAGTGGTGACTTTTCACTTTGTAAGTTTCTGCCTGGTTATCCTGATTTTGATCTTGTGCCTTCTAGAACACACAAGTTACAGATGCCTGGAACAAAGTTGCGCATTCATTTAACTGCACACCAATAGAAGGTGAGGTTGTGGGTTAAAGGGTCTATATGTCCAGAATGAATGTCCAGCCAGGAGATAAGACTCAGGATCCGTCCTGGCGTTCAAGATCAAGCTCCCTTTGTTGTCTCTTCTGTACAACTTCTCTTACAAAGAAAGGGAGGTGGGTTTTGACAACTTCCTCCTTGTGACCACAGGTGCCAAAGGCTCGCTCTCTCCTCTCTACTCATAGGTATGTTGTCCCACCAATTGAAACAACATGTCATCGATGGAGAAAAAACCATCATTCAAAACCCCACTGACCAGCAGAAGTAGGTCCCAACCCCCCTGTCCTTAGCTAAATCTTTCCATATTCCTTCCTAGTCTCTTTAGCCCCAGTTGTTAATACTCTTTTTCTTCTATTCTCAACAGAAAGGACCATGAAAAAGCTGAGTTTGAAGTCCATGAAGTCTATGCTGTGGATGTTCTTGTGAGCTCAGGAGAGGGCAAGGTGAGCTTCCTCCAGGAGAGAGAAAGACAAGCAGAGTTGGAAGGGACATGATTCCTTCCAGTGCTCATGAGGAGTTAAAGTTTTGGCTGGAGAAAGACCCAATTAGGGACTTGGGTCTTGTTTATTTTCTTATAGGCCAAGGATGCAGGACAAAGAACTACCATCTATAAGCGAGATCCTTCAAAACAGTATGGTCTGAAAATGAAAACTTCCCGTGCCTTTTTCAGCGAGGTGGAGAGGCGATTCGATGCCATGCCATTCACTCTCAGGTGCCAGTCTTGGTGGGGACAAGTTGGGGACTGGGATGACTCAGAGCCTGCCTGCACACACCCATCCTTACTTCTATCCATGACCTGCTCAGACTTGTCTCCCCCCAAGTCAAAGGTACAGGGAGCAGGCATACGCTTAGTGATGGAAGTGATACACTTAGGGAAGCTTGAATTCAAGATGAGACAGAAGTGTTAGGGACTAGTGCTAAGAATACCCTCTGCAACTCTTTCTCTGAATCTTCATGCTCAGGGGCCACCTCTTCCCTGAAGCCTCTCCTGATCTGCCCAGTTGTCAGTATACCCCCTTAAATTGCCTTGTATTTATTGATTGTGTACCTGTTGAATCCTCCCCATGTAAGATCCTTGAGGGCCAGAACAATTTCTCATTGTCTGTGCATGCTCATACCCCCGTCATAGTGCCTTGCATAAATTAGGAGCAAAGATACTGGTTGAATTATTGAAAGCACAGACAGGGAGGTGAGGGTGCCTAAATCCCCAAATCTTCTGGAATATAGGGCATTTGAGGATGAAAAGAAAGCCCGGATGGGTGTGGTGGAATGCGCCAAACATGAGTTACTGCAGCCGTTCAATGTTCTATATGAGAAGGAAGGTGAGTACTCGAACTGTGGGGGGGTGTTACAAGAAGTAATGTGTTCTTAACTTTTATTCCTTGACTTTGTAGCTAAGTGACTTCGTTGGGGGGGGGCTCAATGTATCAGAGAGCAATCACTGACCATCCACACCTCCCCCACCCCATCCTCAAACTCTTTTCCCTCTTCCGTAGGTGAGTTTGTTGCCCAGTTCAAATTCACAGTACTCCTCATGCCCAATGGTCCCATGCGGATAACTAGTGGTCCCTTCGAGCCTGAGCTGTATAAGTCTGAGCTAGAGGTCCAGGACGCAGAGCTAAAGGTGAGTAGTGGTGTGGGAGGTGGTCATCCAGGACCTCCGTCAGCTGACCAGGAAGGAGAATGAGGGAGAAAGGCCTCAGGGAGTTCAGTATAAGAAATGCAGAGGTTTTTCTCTGCGTATCATCTGCTTTCTCTTCCCTCCCTCTAGGCACTCCTTCAGAGTTCAGCCAGTCGGAAGACCCAGAAAAAGAAAAAAAAGAAGGTTAGTTATCCTCATAGTTTGGCTCCATGACTTTCATGCTGGTTTGCAGTTGTCGAAGAATAGTTCGTTGAAGGTGGGGGTGGTTGTACTTGTGTTGGCCTTCGTGTAGAACATTGACAAGTTCATCTCTGTGCCCTGATCCCACTAACTTGACCCACCCGGACACTAATCCGAACTGTTAGAGGTTTTTAGTTGTCCTTTCCGTTCCAGGCCTCCAAGACTGCAGAGAATGCCACCACTGGGGAAACAGCGGAAGAGAATGAAGCAGGGGACTGAGATGGTTTCCATCTCCCTAGCCCAGTACTCCCCCTGCTTCCCCTCCTACTACACCCTGGGCTCCACAAAGGGCGGTTCATCTTTTCCACCCAGGACCGCTGGCAGATCATCCCAATCCCTACAACCAACCCTCCTTCCAATGACTACCAGCTCTGACTGACTCTGGCCTCGGGAGGCTAGGGCTCCTGGCCATCGCAGACTACTTTAAACGGAAAAAAGAAATTGAATAATAAAATCAGGAGTCAAAACCTGTCTTCAAGCCCCTCTTTCTAACTTTTTGTATTGCTCTCTGCTTGGTCAGGGTTGATGGCCCAGCTCTACAGGGAGAGGCAGGTGGGCCGATTTAGCTTATACACCATCGCCACCTCCCCTGAAATTTTTTACTCTCATCTTTCCTAGTGGTCAGTATCTTACGATTTGTCTGGGGCGACAGCCCCATTCTGCCTCTTCTTCAAGTCTTTGTCTTTGCCTCAAAATGGGGTTGCGGAGGTGTCTTCCTCCATTTCTCATTTTGATTCTTATGTAGCAGAATCTTCTTCAGATCCAGACTGTCTGGCCAGGCCCCTCCCATTTTGTAGGAGCTGGAGCCTATAATTCTGGGATTCTCTTCTGTTGTATGGATCCTCTTGTTTAAATTTTTAGTTTTTACAAGGACAGGATCCACTTGTTTTCTCACAGAACTGTAAAGAAATGACCCGTCTCAACTCAACCTTGTTCCTGGAATTGTCCCTAGTTCCCAATCTAGAGCTGAAAGCCCTGTCTGCCAGTTTGGTTCCTGTGAGTGGTGCTCTAATATCCCTCTTCTGAGAGAGAGGGCAGGAGTCAGGGGAGCAGATTGACTCTTAAGGAGGGGGCTCCTCCTTTCTGAAGCTGTTGACTTGGATTGTACAGATTCTTGGGGCTTTGTGGGTTGTTGTGGGAGGGGCAGTTAGTAAGTGGGATCTTAGGGAGCTGGGGCTCCCACTAACTCATGGGGTTTTTAAACGCACCGAGATTGCGTCAATAAAAGAAATTGGATTTGCTGATGATTTTCTGATGTGCCATTTGTAATGCTGCTCATTTGGTGATGGGTTGGGGGGGAGGGGTGGTCTTAGTAGATGTGTCTTTGACAAGCAAGTTCCAGTAAACTGGAACAGGTTCCCTAGGATATGATAGCTCCCCACTATCGTAATAGGAGGGCCATTTATACCATCTAAGTTATATTCTGTCCTCTGGGAGTGATGAAAGAGTAATAAAAATCCCACTAATTTCTCTGGATTAGAATTTAAGACTTGTCTGTAGGAAGTGGGAGATTTATGGTTGTTTAATTTTTCTGGAGTGAAAATGTACCTCTTGCTGAGTCCATTTGTTCAGAAATAATAGGGTAACCCACCCTACCCCCCCCATTCCCCCCAGGAATGTTCTGTTATTTTTTAAAAATAAAATTGATAAGTAATATTTGTGTTCAGTGTGTGGATGAATGTGGTTGGAGGGAGGGCAACAGATAAATCTCTGTAAGTCCCAACATGTTTATTAATATGCCAATATGCAAGTAAGACAGTGCCTCATATCTTCACACTAGAACCTGTTCTACTTAACATTAGTAGCTGTGATCTGAGTGAAAGCATGTCTACCATTTTTTGAAAACCTTGGAAGGATAGCTAATTGTTGGATAACACAATCTAGGTCCAAAAAGATCCTGGCAAGCCACAATAATCTGGTGCCATGATAGCAAGTACTATATTGTTTTCATTTAGTGGTTTATTTCTACCTGAGTGTGATTAAGGAAGATGCAGGAAAAAATTGATGTACTGCATAAGTTTGTTGTACACAGATCCAGCTTGAGACTTGAGTTTTTAGAAGTGACTTCAACTTCTAATGCTGCCCTATCACACTCATGGGGAGTATGGATCAACATTTTTGGAAAGGCACTGAATTGAATTGTATCTAAGGGACTGTAATAGGAAATGGTGAGAAACCTGGAAAGGTTAACATGGGAAGAACAGTTAAAGTGACTTAAGGATAATTAATGCAGAGAAAACTGGGAGACTGACATCTTCAAAAAATGGGTAGCAGAAAGGAGCATTTGCCAGTCAGCTCCACCCAGTGGATAGTCTGCTGCACATGGAGTCAGTAAGACCTGAGTTCAAATGTGATCTCGGACACTAGTTATGTGACCCTGATTAAGCAGCTTAACTTGTGAAGTCTTCCTTGGTTTACTCCGATCTCTAAAATGAGATGAATGAAATGGTAATAGCATCTACCTCCCAGGGTTGTGAGGATAAACTAAGACTACTTGTAGAATGCTTAACAAATATAATATGATAAGTGCTATCTGGTATTATTACTCATGACCTTAAGGTCTTGTTATCTGGGCCTCAGGATTTTGATGTGGAAAGAACCTTAGGGATTACTCATTTTCCTCTGTAAAATAAGGGATCATCTCAAAGGTCTCAAAACTCCCAGTTCCATAAAACCGTGTGAAGTATTTTGGCTACCATCAGGAGAGAATTAGATTTGTTTTTCTTGACCCTAAAGAACTACTCTAGAAGCCACAAATGAGTGGAAGAAGATGGAGAAAGGATGATTGTCCCAAGTCATCCAAGTAGCAAAGAAATTCCAACACAGGTACCTCAGCTCTTCAGTGCATCAAACTGGCTGACCCTGGGTCAGTATGGGGAAACTAGCTAAGGCCCAGAACTTTCCAAGAGAGGAATGGGCTATAAGTTCCTAATTAGGAGAGATCTTCATAGATGCCTATTTGGTGGGGACATTTGTAAATGAGATTCATCCCTCAGGAGACTGGACTAGGTGATTTCTTTATTTTTAGGTTTTTTGGTTTTTTTTGCAGGGGGAAGGCAGGGCAATTGGGGTTAAGTGACTTGCCCAAGGTCACACAGCTAGTCAATGTTAAGTGTCTGAGGCTGGATTTGAACCCAGGTGTCCTGACACCAGGGCCCGTGCTTTATTCACTTCACCACCTAGATGGTAGAGATTTCTTGTTTCCTTTATTTCCCAGGGAGCGACAGCAAGTATAGTTGAAAGGAGCTGGCATTTGGGTGTTTTATTCACAAAGGGTAGAGGATGATGATGTCTCAATTCTGTTCCTACTTTGAGGCTCTTCCTCAGGTGTTACAGTTCTAGCTTTACCAGCTGGAATTTCTTTTCCTTTGTAGAACTGCATTTAGTTTTTATCCTGAATTTAACAAATAACAAATATAATGACCAGTTTGACTTATTTTATCCCTTGTTTTGCATGTAACCTTCAGGCAGTTGGAGGAATGAATAGCTCAAGTAGCAGTGTGAGAGTGAGACAGATACTCACTCATTCAGCCCAGTGACCTTCCACCTCAATTGAATGGGGAAACATCACACCTCAGCTACCCGGCTTTACTCTGGAGTAGCCGTAGGTGTGTATGTTTTGCTGGGAGGACCAGGGGCAAGCACTGGTTTCTGAAACGTCAATGAAAGTTGAAAGACCAAATGAAAACATATGTAAAATGCTATAGAAATAAAAATACTATTCTAGTTGTTATTAAAGTTATCCATTCCTTTTCAGGGAGGACTTTTTCTCCTGTTTTCCTAGATTTCTATTTTCCTGGGGAAAGATGATTTCCCTTTTAAGTTTCTCTTGATCTCTAATCTGCCTTCCTTCCAACAATTAAACTTTGAGAATGCTTCTGATAATGCTTTATAATTTACAAAGCACTTTACATATCTTGTCTCATGTGACCTTACCTGCTCCATGGGGCAGATCCCCATCAAGTAGGTATCCCTGTTTTACAGATGAGGAAACTGAGGCCTAGAGAATGACTTGCCAAGAGGAAGCTTGGCAAAACAGCTCTCTTATGGTCCCTCTTCTCTTGACATACTCTCACTTCTGCTGATTTCTTCAGCTCCCAGAGGTTCAATTATCCCCTTGGTGTTGATGACTCCCAATCTCTATCTTCATCCCCATTCTCTCTCCTGAGCTACAGTCCTGCATCACCAGAGCCCTACTGGACATTTCAAATGAGATGTCCTATAGTGACCTCAAAATCAACATGTCCAAAGCAAAAGCCCAAACCCACTTGTCTTCCACATTTCTATCAAGAGCCCTCTGTCCTGGTCACCCCTGGTATCCTGATGTCTCAGTCTCACTCTTCCCACTAGGGCCACCTTTCAGCAGTTGTTGAGCTCTGATGTTTCCACCTCCATAACATTTCTCTGTACATTCCCTTTTCCTCAACTCTTACAACCACTACCCCAGTTTGGGACTTCATCCCTTTACCTAGACACTCTCCACTAATCCATTCTCCTTAGAGCCACCAGAGTGCTTTTCCTAAAATATAGGTATGACTATGTCAGTAAATAAACATTTATCAAGGCCTACTATGTGCCAAGTGCTGTGCTAAGCACTAGAGAGAGAAAGACAAGCCTTTGCCCACCCTCACGGAGTTTAAAATCTCAGGAGGAAAAGACCACACACAAAAAGAAGACAATGCAGAAGTCCAAAGGGGGTTAGCTAGGCGGGAAATGAAGAGATGGCTGGCCTGGACACCCTCTTTTCAGGGAGGTTTTAGAAGGAGCATTTCATTCCTCCAATCAGGGACCCCCAAGGACAGAGGGCACTGACAAAGGGTGAGTATTTAATAAATTCTGATAGCTCCTTACCACCTCTATGAAATATGAACTTATCTGCATCACTCGAAGCTCTTCACAACCTGTCACCATGCTACTTTTCCAGCGTTATTACACATTACCCTCCACCATCCGCTTAAACTGCCCTTTTTTGCTGTTCCTCACACACGACAAGACCTGGAATGTCCTCCCCCATTCCAGAATTACCATATATATGCATGTGTACACATATGTAAATTTCTTGAGGACCAGAACTACTGAGCTTTGGTCTTAGCACAGACCCGACACTTAATAATATTCCTTACTTCTAGGAGTGAACCATTTACATGGAAAAGGAACCATACACCAGGGTTCACAGATAAAGTAAATAGAGTGTATAAACAAAATTAATACAAGTTAATTTAGGAGAAGCACCAAGTGGAGGAATCAGAAAAGATCTTTTTAAGGAGGTGAGCCTTAAAATCACCTTGTTAATTCCAAGAAGTAGAGGTGAGGAGGGGGCACAGGGAACAAAGCCAAGGAGGCAGAAGGTGGTCTGTTGGATACATAGCAAGTAGCCAGGTCATTTTGACTGGAGCAGAAGGGGAGAAATGTGTATAACCAGTCTGGAAAGATGGACTGGAGCCAGATTGTGAAAGGTTTTAAATGTCAAACTGAGGATTTAGGGTTTAATCCTAGAGGTAATAGTCACAGAGGCTTTTTCAGCAGAGAAGTGATGTCAGAACTGTGCTTTAAGAAAAATCACTGGGGGTGGCTAGGTGGCGAAGTGAGTAGAGCACCAGCCCTGGAGTCAGGAGGACCTGAGTTCAAATGCAGCCTCAGACACTTAACATTTACTAGCCAGCATGACCTTGGACAAGTCACTTAACCCCAACTGTCCTGCCTTCCCCCCTCCAAAAAAAAGAAAAATAAAATCACTTTGACAAGTGGAAGATGGATTGGAGGGGAGAGATAGGAGTCTATTGTAATAATCCAAGAAAAACGAGTGCGGACTTTTACTAGGTAGGAGTTCTGTAAGAGAAGATGGATAGGTGAGGTACTGAGAAGGTAAAATTAACAAGACCAGGGGGTCAATGATTAGTGGTAACAGGTGGAGGAAAGAGTCCAGTCGGAGGCTAGGTTGTGAGCCTGAGTAACTGGAAGTCACTGCACATCAGGGGGCAAAGGGAAACAAGGGCATAGAGGGAGTCTAATTAGGTGGAACGCCTGGGATTCGTTCTGTTGTTTCCTAACTATCTTAAGAAAAGAATATACTGAGGATGTGAAGGAAAAAGGAATGGAAGGCTAGGGAAAATTATCTTACAGAATTGGGGTGAGGAGAGGGGTGTGGAGGAGCTGGCTGACATCTGAACCTTATTCTTACCTGAACTGGTCAAGGAAAGAATGCACACATAGTTGGGCACAAAAATACAACTTACTCAGGGAAATAGGAGAAGGGAGAATTAGTGGGAGAGGAGTGGAAGGGAAGGGTTAGACTTAAGTAAAAAACATTCTGAGGACACGCAAAAATATTTGTATCTCTTTGAGGTGGCAAAGAATGGAAATCTGGAGAATAACTGGACAGGCTATGTTCTATAAAGGGGAGGGAATATTATTGTGCTGTAAGAAATGATGGAGGAGATGCTTGCAAAGAAACCTGGGAAGATTTAGACTGATGCAGAACCAGGATGAACAGTTCATAAAATGACTGCAGTATGATTAAAAAAAAAAAAACTTGTCCTAAATTCCTAAAGAATTAGGAATTGTTATCAGTGATATCAGAGATCAGCCCCACTTCCAGAGAACTAATAATGAAACATCTCCTGAGACAGAGCTCGAAGCACAGAATGAGGCACAATATTTGGACGTGGCCAATGTAGACATCAGTTTTGATCTCTGGTGATCACTTTGATCAGGTGAATCACGGGGATTTTGATTTTCTTTCGTTGCTGATTTTAAATATATGTGTATTTTTTTTTCTAAAGAAGGATAATGAAACTGAAATACTTAAGAGGTAACTTGTCCCTCTTCCTCTTCCCCCGTCCACTGAGTGGACCCCACCTCCACAGGTGAGATTGGAGCAGCCACAGTAAAATGGCGGGTGCCACCAAGGCAACTACAACTCCCAGAAACCATCAGAGTGAGGGCGGAAATGACCTTGACTCCCCAGAGGCCGTGTTGGAAAAGGGCAATTGCTGCAGAACTGAAGTGAAAAACGTCGGCGGGGTCGAGAGCCTGGCGGATGTTTTTGTGGTCACTCCTCTGGGTCTTCTCCAAGAATTTTCCTGAGATACGCCGCTTAATCGAGGGCCCACGAAGCTTAAGGGGAAAAAAAGGGCAGTCGCCATTGCTCCTATGCTGGAAACCCCGCCCCTCCGCAGGGGCGGACACGTGAATGACTTGGGGCGGAAGTGACGACACGATCGCATTGTTAAATAAGACGCGCGAGAAGCGTTCTCCCTCTTCTTCTTAGCGCCATCTTGTCGAGTGAGTGCGGTCTCATTTTGCTCTCTCCTAGCCGGGGTTCTCAATCTGCTGCCATCTGGATTCGGCGCTTGCCAACCGCCCTCCAAACTAACTTTGTTGTTTTCCTTTCTCCTTAGAGCTCCCATTGCGCCATGAGAGCCA
>NW_027185715.1:426548-426732 GCF_028583685.1 Petaurus breviceps papuanus
TGTTGTTTTCCTTTCTCCTTAGAGCTCCCATTGCGCCATGAGAGCCAAGGTAAGTGGGGCTGCCTGCGCCTCTGGGGCCCAGGAGCCGCCGGGGAGCGAGGCCCGCTTGGCGTAAGGGGGAGGGTGGCTCAAATGGTACTACAACTCCCAGAAACCATCAGAGTGAGGGCGGAAATGACCTTGA
>NW_027185715.1:426832-446121 GCF_028583685.1 Petaurus breviceps papuanus
GGGAGGGAGTGGGAAGCAGCGGCCTGTGGCTCTGCGCTTTGTCCTCCAGGGTCCAAGATCCCTGGGAGCTGGGGGAGGGGTAGAGGAGGAAAGCCTGACTGTGCTAGGTACTGCCAGGGGCGTGGAGGAATGGGAGGCAGGGGTTGGTTAGACCTGGGGATTGTCAGGGTTCCCTTCTTACCGAGTTGCGTTTATATTATCAATTCTGAACTCCGGGGTGGGATGAGTAGTGCAGTAGGTCTGTCCTCAGCAGGTGAATGCACTGAGCTTTCTGGGAGTGGACCGGGTTTTAAGGAGAAATTAATTTTTAGCAAAGCTTTAGAGAAGGGATCCCGCGCCCGGCTTTGTTTTGCGAAACGTAGGAGAATCGGTGTGGACACTCAGTTGGCTTGTTTGGGGACATATTAACAATATTATTGGTGCTAATTGACTCTTATTTTACTCCGGCTCGTTTTGGACTACAGTGGAGGAAGAAGCGAATGCGTAGGTAGGTAGAGTTCCTTAAGATTCGGGTTGATGGGTGGATGTGGTTGACATGTTTGCAAAAATAAAAACTATGACTTTTTAATAAGTACTGAAAAAGAAGGAAGTTGGGGGAAATAGGTTAATTTCTTGATTGCATTTTTTTTTTTTTGCTCCTGTGATTGCTGTCACTGGGAACAAAAATAATAAACTTAGGTGTATGTACGTAGCTTTCTATTGGAATTGAGTTGCATACTGACTCCTTAGGAAGTTGGAGGGCTTACCTGGTTCCCCTTTACAGGCTGAAGCGCAAGAGGAGAAAGATGAGGCAGAGGTCCAAGTAAGCAGGCTGTGCTGACCACCGAGGCCACGGGAGCAGAGATGGAATGACCCTTGGTGACATTCTCAGGAAAGCAGAAACCTTCGGGAGACATCACCCACCCTGGGGAGGACTCTACCAACTCCACCATCTGACACTGACAAGAGGCCATGCCATCATTTCATGCAGATTCCACTTAGCTGACACCAGGCGTTGTGCCATGGGACTTTGTCATTCCGGACTAATTGTTTTCTCTGTGGCTACAGTGTAGCACACCCGTGTAATAAATCCTCGCTACTTTCATGTTTGAAAAAAATGAGCTCGTGTGTTATTTTCAAGGCCTTTGTTTCCTACTGCCTCTACTGTTGGAAGGCATGTAGTGGAAGTAGGACTCGGGGAATTGAGGTGATCGAATGCATCCCTATTTGAGGGACCCCTAACATGTCTGGCTCTGCGGCGAGTGCCTGGTGATGAAAATGGGTAGAGCGGGAGTTGTTGGCAGTGGTTTGAGATGCTGGAATGGAAGAGCGGCGTGGCAGGAAGGGGGTGGGAAATAATAAAAAGCCCCTAGGCATTTGGGGTGGGTGGCATGCTGGCTCCTTAGCGTAGAGCCCGAGGTTGCAGGGGTGCGCGGAACTTCCCGGTTATCACGCTGCGCAAAGCGTTCTGTTACCATCGTGACGCGCTGAGCCTGCTGGGAGCTTCCTGGGACCGGATGCGCAGCTACCGCGTCCATCGAGTTTGGTTCCGGGGCTGACTTCTAGAGCGTCGCCTCTTCCGTAGGAAGCGGAAGTGCTTCTAGGTGGGCGGCTCTTTGTCAGTCGGAGGCGCCGGCAGGCGGTACTGGCGGCTGCGGCGGGGACGGCGGTGGCTCCGGCTGCAGGTGAGGGAGGGGGAGGCGGCGCCCGAAGGGGAGGAGCCGGGCCGGGCCTGGCCCTAGACGCCTGTCTGGTGTGGCTCGGCCGCGGGCCGGCCCGCGGGGCCGTTCTCTTAGCCTAGGCCCCGCGGCGCGGCTCCAGAGCACAGGTATTCCGCTTGGCGCTTCACGCCCCTCTCCCTGCCCCGTGACGTCACGGTTCCCGGTCTTCTGACTGGGGCTCCGAGCGAGCGGCTCAGCTGGGCCCGCCGCCGGGCGTCTGGGCCGCACAGCCCCCGGGACCCCGCTCACTTTCCCCCAGCTTCGGCCCGACTCGTTCCCGGCGGTCCCGGGCCAGCCTTGCACTATGCACGCTGTCTTCCCCAGACTCCTCCCGGCCCAAAGTTCCGCTTCCCCACGCGTGTTGTCCTCTCTCCCATGTTTTGTTACTTCCGAGCCCGGCTTGTCCCCAGACCCTCCTCCTATCCACTTCCCCTCCCTTTGACAGGTAGGAAGCCGAGCAGAGATCTGGAGCGTGAGGGACCCGGCGCCCTAAGTCAAGACTCGAGAGTGCACACCCCCAAACTCTTCAGCCTCCCCTCGGGCTCCGCCACCCGCCCAGATCCCCCTCAGTGATGTGGAAGTGCGCGCCTGCAGCAGCCCCCGACTCCACCTGAGACCACTTAGGTATCCGCCCGCCCGGACACTCCTGCGGGGAGAGTGGCCGGGCGTGGGGCAGTCCCGGCCACCGCTCTGGCTGCCCCGATCTAGCTCGAGCTGCATCTCGGGCCTGCCCCATGGGGAGACAGGGATAGGAGGGATTGAAGCGAGCTGGGCAGTGGCAGCGAGGGCCGGCCCAAGCAGCAGAGGGGGCCCTTAGCCTCTGGTGGAAAGCACTTGGTGGCCAGTCGTGGTCACCGAGCCGGCCAACCTGGGCCAGAGGGTGGGGCAAGCAGATCAGTGGACTTGATAGTGCAGATGTCACTTGAGGAAAGAGGAAGATTTAGGAGGATTTTATAGAGTCTATAAATAAACAGGAACTTTATGAGTCTGAGGAGTAGCCTGGCTTAGTGTTAAGTCAGACCTCTCATGAAATCCATCTGAGCAGGGGTGGGGTTTTGAGGAGTAGGAGGTGAGAAGGGGTCTTGGTGGAGGAGGAGGGACAGAAAGGTGGTTTCTGTGGAATTGACAGGGTTCAGATTAACTTCCTCCTCCCATTTTGGCCTTGTTTCCCAAAAAGCTTTTTATCCTGGGTGGGGAGGCAACAGCTGCTGAATCCTTCTCCTCCCCATGTAATAAACACCCAGAAAAGTTTAGGGGCTTCCAAGCTGGTGATACTTCTCCCTTTTTCCAGGGTTCCAGAAAGTCTGGAGGTTTGGAATGTAGAAGCTACCCCCCCTCACCCCTCCACCTAGGGACCTTTGGAAAAGGTACAGAGTAGATCAGAGCATAAAAATGAAGGTTATGCACCTCCTTTTCCCTAGTGCCCTTAGCATCCTGTCTCCAACTCCTCACTTCCCCCACCCTGAAAGCTTCTTCAAACACTTATGAAAAGTTTTGATTTCATTCCAGTGACTTTAATAAGGTCAGTGAGAGGGGGAGGAAGAATCCTACACTGTCCTCTTTAACTAACCATCATTAATCAGCAGATGAGTGGCTTAACCCTCCCCCACCCCACCCCCTTGTCCTTCTCCCCTGCCCAAAATAAGCAAGGAAAGTGAATCATTCCCAACAAGATCAGATGCACTGGGGGTTAGGCAAGACCTCTCCTGATACTTTTCATACTCCAGCGGTGGCAGCAGTTCCAGTCTGTAAGTATGGTAGGCACAGAATCTACTAGTGGCCCCTTGGGCCAGTCTCTCACTGCCAAGAATAGGCAGAGACAGAGTCCTTTTCCAGGGATCCCTTTGTCTGACACTGCTTTCTTTTTTCCCATTTGTACTCAAGGGTGGTGGAAAAAGAAGAAGCCACTCATTTGGAGTGGGACCAGAATGCCTGACCGAGACAGCTATACCAATGGCACAGGGAGCAGTAATGGAGGGTCTGGAGGTGGTGGCAGTGAGGAGACCAGTGGCGCTGGGTCAGGAGCTAATGCGGGCAGCTCGGATGCTATCTGCCGGGACTTTCTGAGGAATGTGTGTAAGCGGGGCAAGCGCTGTCGCTACCGCCACCCAGACATGAGCGAAGTGTCCAACTTGGGGGTGAGCAAGAACGAGTTCATCTTCTGCCATGACTTCCAGAACAAAGAGTGCAGCCGTCTGAACTGCCGCTTCATCCATGGCTCCAAGGAGGATGAGGATGGCTACAAGAAGACAGGTGAACTCCCCCCACGGCTAAGGCAGAAGGTGGCAGCTGGCCTGGGCCTCTCCCCAGCTGACCTCCCCAATGGCAAAGAGGAGGTTCCCATCTGCCGGGACTTCCTCAAAGGGGATTGTCAGCGTGGAGCCAAGTGCAAGTTCCGCCATTTGCAGCGGGACTTTGAGTTTGAAGCTCGGGGTGGGGGGGGGCACCAGTGGAGGGGGATCTGCAGGTCCAGCCCCCACCAGCCGTCGCCATGATCTCTATGACACATATGATCTTTCTGAGCGGAGCTTTGAGGACCACGATCCCTGCCCCAAACGTCGTCGGGGAGGGGGTGGGTGCCCCGCAGATAGTTCCCACTTTGAGACATTTGAATATAGCCTGGCCCCACCCCGGGGACTAGAGTGCCGGTTGCTTGAAGAGGAGAATGCTATGCTCAGGAAACGGGTGGAAGAGCTAAAGAAGCAGGTCAGCAACTTGTTGGCCACCAATGAAGTCCTGTTGGAGCAGAATGCCCAGTTCCGTAACCAGGCCAAGGTCATGACCCTGAGCTCCACAGCACCGGCCACAGAACAAACATTGGCGCCCAGCGTGGGCACTGTCACCAACTACAACCACGGCATTGCCCAGACACACACCACACTCAGCAGCCAGGCCCTGCAGCCTAGACCTGTGTCCCAGCAAGAGCTTGTAGCCCCCACAGGTGCACCAGCTGCCCCACCAACTAATGCAGCACCTCCCACAGCCCCTCCGCCACCACCGCCACCCCCTCACCTGAACCCAGAGATCACACCGCTCTCGGCCGCTCTGGCCCAGACAATTGCCCAAGGCATGGCCCCACCTCCAGTCTCCATGGCCCCGGTGGCAGTGTCCGTTGCCCCCGTGGCTGTTTCAATGGCCCAGCCACTGGCAGGAATCACAATGAGCCACACCACTACTCCCATGGTGACTTACCCCATTGCCTCACAGAGCATGCGCATCACTGCCATGCCGCACTGACCAGGTTACTGGATACTTCTCTGATACTTCCTCCCTGGCAGAGAGGGTGGGAGAAGAGGGCTTGTTCATCCCTTCATGTTCATAGAAGGGAACTCACAAGAGAATGAGGATAGCAGACCTATGGGTACTGGGGGGTGTTCTAGAAGAGGTGAGGGAAGGCTAGATTTTCCCCGGCCTTCTAAGAAGCACACCTTTACAGCTTTCCTCAAGCCCAACCAGATGGGCCTACAAGGGAGCAAGGACTACAGGCTGCCAGGTGAGGCAGGGATGACTGAAGGAAGGGTTTTTGTGGTCCCAGAAAGACTTGGCTGATGGGATTTTGAGTTCTCCCAAATACTGCCCTCTGCCCCCCTCTCCCCCATATTCCCAGCATAGACTCTAGCACTGATTTTTTAAAATGAGCCCAAACCCTGTAAAGGGAAGGTAATGGGGTTAAGGAAAGTCAGAGTATGGAGCTTTCAGACTTGGAGACTTTGGCCCATTCTCAGTGTGAGGATTTCTCTGGGCCCAGGGTTGGGGAAAGGAATACCAGGAAGCCCTAATGTTTCAGGGCAGTGGGCTAGGGATTGTTAAGCCAGGTGGGGTTAGGAGTCCACAGAGCAGGGCCCCACCATTTTCCAAAGAAATAAAATAATTATTTTTCACAAAAGGAGGCAATGGAGACTTACTGGAAGGTTATGTGTGTTGGGAGTCCTATTTTAAAATCTGAACACAACCCACCCGTGCGTAATATGGAAATGGCTTTGTAAGAGATGAGAAGAGCCATGAATCCCAGGACTAAAGGCCCTGTGGATCTGTAAAGATTCAAGTTGGGGGTAAGGGGACTGGCAACACATGGTAAGGTTTAAAAATAACTTGTCTGTGTCTTGAATGCAGTGTTATTCCCAGGCAGTCTTGCTAACCAGGGCTCCTAGGGTCAAGGGTGGAGGAGGGGCAATGAAAGGTATTGCTGAGAAGCTGGGATGGGGTGTTCATCTAGCTGACAGATTCTGCCCTTTCCTCCCTGACTTTGAAATAGCAGGTGCTAGAGAAATTGGGTGGGGGAGGGGGAGATATCCATGGCTGGTGGACTGTGCCAAACAAGGTTTCGATCCCTCTCCAGCTGCATCTGAATTTTAATGGCCACTGATGCCTCTCCTGCCCCTCCTTACCTCAGAGGCCAACATTTTAGGCTTTACGGCCTTGAGTGATATTGTGGTAGATGGGTCATTTCTCATAAGATTAGTCTCCACTATTCTGCTGATCCCTCTCCTGCCACCTGTAAAGAGGAGATTCTGTCGGATCCCCTAAGGTTGCCAATGTGGGGCTTCATTAGCTGACAACAGATCCTCTCGAAAATTGAAGCCTCAATAGTTGGTTGAGCTGAGGAAAAAGTTGAAAGTGCCCTCTCTTACTGGACCTCATGAAAGGGTGGGCTCGGATACTGGTCTATTTCAAAGGCCCTAAAGGGATGAACTTTACTGTGGTATCTTTTAGGGGCTTTAAAATAGACCAGAACCCCTGATTCCTCCATGATCATACTCAGGGTCAGAAACCAAAAATAAACATTCCAGTAGATTGAAAATGGCCAAATGTTCCAGTTTTTAAAAATAATAGATTCTGGAAACTAGACCAGTAAGCTTGGCATCAATCCCTAGAATTCTAAAAATGGATTCTTAAACAATTCTTATGAGCACTTGAAAAAGAATGTGGCGTACACCAGGAGCCAGCACGGGCTCATTGGCAGGGTGATGTTCCTGTCCTGTTCATCTCTTAAGCCTGGTTATTCCTTGCCTTATCTGCTGCTACTCACAAGCAGTGGAGTTTCTGGAAGAAGTCACAAAACTAAGCCGTTTCCCCCACAAATTTGTGCTCTTCAACTCAGTTCTCACTGCTTCACACTCAATAACAATCCTTGCACTTTTCTCATTGCTGCCTAGGAAGTTTCCCCAAGCATCTATTCTAAATCTCCTTTATTCTCAAGTACTTGCTCTTAAATGTACCCTGTTTACAGCATTCCTGAGAAGACTGAAACCATCTATCCTGACCTCTCCCTCATCTCCACACCTTAAGATCTCTGTTCTCTGTCATTCTTTGATGGGGGCGTAAAATCCTTGAGAGCAGGGATTGTTTCTCTTTTTTTTGGTATTTGTATCCACAAGCACCTGGACCATAGTCGCTTAAATGTTTGTTGAGTGCTTGATTCTAGAAATAGCTTGTCAAGCTTATTAGTCCCTTCTACCTATGCCCATTTCCACATTTCCTTCACTCCCTTCTCAATCTGCCTTCCAACTGCACTATAACATTGAAACTGCTTTCTCTAAGGTCTCCAGGGAAGTAATGGTCATAATCTACTAACAGCTTCTCAAGTCTTCATCCTCCATCCTGCAGCATTTGGCATTACTAATCACTGCCGCCTCTTTATTCCCTTCCCATCTGTGTCATTCTCTCCTAGAAGCTTTTCTACCTTTCCAATTTATCCAAGTGCCTTCTTCACTGCTGCTTCTTACTCCACTCTCTGAAGTGTGGGGTGTCTGAAGACTGTCCTTGGCCCCTTTTTTCTCTCTATACAATCTCACTTGGTAAATTTAATTGATTCCTGGGTCTTCCAATTATTGCCACTGTGTAGATGACTTCAGTTTTAATATCTCCAGTGTACATCTTCCTTAAGACCCTTACCTAGAAATAATCTTAATTCCTAGACCAAGAATTCTTAACCTTTTTTTGTGTGTGTAACGAACATCTTTGGCAGTGTGTTGAAGGCTACTGATCTCTTTTCAGAGGAGTTTTTAAAGGCATTAAATAAAATACAGAGTTACAAAGAAAACCAATTATATTAAAATATGGTTGTCAAAATGTTAAAAAAAAAAAAAGAAAAAAACCAAGTTCATGGACCTCCCAGAAAGAAACCATCCCTCCCTTAGACTCTTCCATGTCCCTCTGACCTTTTCTATTGATTCAATCATTTTCTTCATGGTATTACATACCCTTATTTGTCTACATGTCTCACTGTCATACTAGAATACTCTCTCCTTGAGGGCAGAGTCTTTGTAATTTCTTTTTCTGAGCACCCAGCAAGCAAGTTCTTGTACGTGGTAGGTACTTAATAAATGATTGTTGAATTGAGCTAAAAATAAGTTACATTAACTCCTTTTTTTTGGTTAGGATACCAGATTGGGAGAGCAAACAACTGTATATTAAGTTTATCAAGGCATTTGTTATTCATAACTGCCTTGTGGATAAACTGCAAAAATGGGAACTATGCATGATAATGATGTTCAGTTGGGCATGTTCAAAGGGCTGCTTGCTGCCCAGGATGAAGTCATTCTTCAGGACGGTTCTTTCTATCAGTGACATAGATACAAATATTAATTAGCAACTGTATGAATGACAAAAAGTGAGAAGGAATTGCTAATTTGTTAGGTAACAGAATCAGTAAAACTAAGTTTTTGACAGGTTAGGATGCTGGGCTAGTGAGTAGAATGCACCCTTTCTTATCTCTGATCCTTAGAATCTACTTTTCTTCAAGGTTCAAATCAACCACCATCTCCTATATAAGGTCATTCCTGTTTCCTTAGCTGCTAATGCCTCTCCTCCTCCATTTACCCACTCTGAAAAAAAATTACCTTTTATTTTATACATACTTATACGTGTATATTTTGACTGTAATCCTCTTTGAGGGGCAGGGAAATTTCATTTTTGTCTTTGTATACCCCACACCTAGCCCAATGTTTGACATATAGTTGGTGCTTAATGCTTATTGATTGAGTCAAAAGATTAAATTTAATAGGAATTCAACAATTAAACATTTACTGAGCATCTCTAGATAGAATTCAGTACCAGGCCCCTGGGGAAGTAAAACGTTTAGACAAAACATGGTCCTCCCTCTTGTTCAGTTTACAGTCTGGTTGTGTGTCACAAGTTACTTTAATAATGTGTATATGTATATGAGAAAGAGATGGAAAGAGCATTACCAATTAGGGGATCCTCATTGAGAGAAGATGACAGTTGAGTTGAGCTTTAAAAGACAGATAGGTTTTTAATTGAGGTGAGGATTCCATGTTCTGAGAACACGTTTCACAGACAGGTAAATGCAGAACTCATAAGGGAGGTGACAAGAAGGATAGTTTGTCCAGAATACCCAAGTAGAGGGGTACCATTAGCCAGTTGGAGACTCAATTCTGTAACTCAAGAGATCAAAGCTAGAGACAGAGATCAGGGAGTTGTGTATGTAGTATGATAAGCATAACCATTATGGAATAAATACATTTTCATTCACTCATTCCATGATAGCTAAAGCTTTGAGAGCAATGAAATTGTCAGGTAAGAGTGTAGAGAAAGAGCAGAACCGATGACTAAACTTTGGGAAAAACCCTTCTTAAGAGGTTGGGATGAGGAAAAAAAAGACAGGAGGTTAAGGGGCTAGGGAAATGAAGAATCTGAAAGAAGAAAGGCTATTAAGAAAGAAGAAGGGATCATTAATGCCAAATGCTAAAGAGAAATCAAGGAAGATAATGCCTAGAAAAAAGGTCACTGGATTTCACATTTGGGGGGGGGGGAGACCAAAGTTTCCCTTTTTTGGGCCCCGGGGGGCCCCTAAGCTGGACCCCCCTGCTAGTCAGCAAAGACACTTTGGCCCTAACTGACCTAGGCTGGCTTGCCCCTTCTTAGGCAGTCTGGTGTCCCCCTACTTAAGGGGGCTCACCAACTGATTGGAGAAATTAGTGTGGACACCTGATGGCCTTTTCAAAATTCCCAAATTCAAGCAATCCAGCAGCCTCACTCAGGCTCCCTATAAAGAAGTTCAAGTGTATGCCTTCATGCCTTTGATGGCTGTAGTTTTAGTGGAGTGGTGGACAGGGAAGTCAGATGACAAGGGTAGTGATAAAATGGTGGTAATCAAAGGATAACTACTTTTTTTTAATTGACCATGATGGAGAAGACCAAGATTACAGCAGATGGATGGATGGTTTGAGGGAAGACTTCAGGATATTTGTAGAGAAATCAAGAGTGAAGGAGAGATGAAAGATTCATGAAAAGGCAAGAGGCAATGTAAAGTAGGGAGAGCACTGGACTTGGGAGTCAGGAGAGGTCTTAGTTCAAATGTCTTGGCAAATCACAACCTCTCTGAAACTCAATTTCCTCATCTGCAAAATTGGGATAATAAAGTGCTGTATATATGTGAGCTATTGTTACAAGATGAATTATGGAAGAAAGTCATGGAGAAGACAGGAAGAGACAGAATGAAGGGTGGAGTGATTATTCTTAACAACAAGAAATTGTGCAGTTGTCTAATTCTTCGTTATCCCATTTGGGGTTTTTGTGGCAGAGATACTAGAGTGGTTTGCCATTTCCTTCTCCAGCCCATTTTACAGATGAGGAAATGAGGCAAACAGTTAAGTGATTTAGCCAGGGTCGCACAGCTAGGAAGTTTCTGAGGCTAGATTTGAACCCTAGAAGATGAGTTTTCCTGATTTCAAGCACAATGCTCCATCCACTGCATTACCTAGCTTCCCTCTTCTTTTTTTTTTTTTTGCAGGGCGAAGGCAGGGCAATTTGGGTTAAGTGACTTGCCCAAGGACACATGGCTAGTTTTTGTGTTAAGTGTCTGAGTCCAGACTTGAACTCAGGTCCTCCTGACTCCAGGGCCAGTGCTCTATTCACTTTGCCACCTAGCTGCCCCTTCCCTCTTCTTTTGATACAGGAGAAAAGAATGGATGAAAATAATCAGAATTTTTTAGAATAAAAGAGGAAGGTTGAGGGGACTTAGATGGCCTCAAACTTCTCAGAGTGAACTAGGAGGCTGCCTCCATCTCTTATAAGTGTGAGGGGTGATTGGAAGCTTGAGGAGAGAGGGAAAAGTTTGGAGCCACCCCTATTGGAGAGAAAAGGACAACAAGAACAAAATAAAACAGGGAACAGGGCACACGGGAGCTTTTGCACTATAAATTGTATGAAATAAAATTTACATGCAACCCTTCATATGTACATTCCACGAGATGCTTTGTATGCCCACTACATGGGACAGGGGAGTCAGGCAATCCAAACTAGCTCATGCCTAAAAAGGCAATGTGTCCCTTCATTGATTATCTAAGTTGCCCATGCAGTGGCACTGTCCTTGGGCCCCTAGCTAGCCTCTAACCATTTCAGTTCCTCTCTAGCACGTGTCTTTAGCCTTCCTACAGGCTGTATTATCTTCACTGGCCACTGGGTGATGCTCAGCCCAGGAATGCTTAGGGCCCTCCAGCTAACACAGCTCGTCCCTTCAAGGAAGTCCAAGCAGCATTAAGACCCAACGTTGGTGGAGTTCAGATTTTAGTCAGAGTGACAAAAATTTGAATCTGTGACTAGATCTGCCACCCCACATCTGGAATCTCTTCTCTCAGTCATCAATACCCACACCCCTGTAGTCACAGGACACAAGTATTCAAACTACTGTGGCTGAATAACCTAGGGAATATGGTAAAAATGAAAGCAAACAGATAATATCCTCCCAATTGCCCTCCCACTTCTTCAGGGAGATGGGGGAAATTCTCAAACCAACCACACTTACAGATCTTGAAAAGGTTGTAAGGGAAGAGGGTACATGTGTCCAGACTGGAGAGCACCCAGTCTTCCCCTCTTCAGTTCCGGTTCCATGGTTCGGTTTTCTGAGGCTGAAGATTCAGAGGGAGAATCAGTCATGATTTTGTCTCTTCTTCTTCTTCTGGTTTCAATCATCGGCAAATAGTCTTGGGTCTCAGCACCTTTCCCACATGGTGCAGGTCTAATACACTTCCACCATTCTTCATTTGCACAGGAAGCAGGAAATCCAGAATCCCAAAAGCAACAGAAAGAAACAGAGCTAGCCAATTCTGGTGATGCAGGTCTTGTCCACTCTGTCTTCTCATCCATTTCAAGTGTAAGATCCCTGATTTTCCTAGAAAGGGGAAGGGAGATGTCCTTAGGCTCTCTTTCAAGATGAATCATCATCATTGTGGGCCAAACAGTAATTAATCACATAAGAGTACCTACATAGCATGGATGAATGCAGGTTACACAAAACTTTCTCCGGCAATGTTCGCCAGCCTAGGATCAAGAGTAGAAAAATCAAATCAGGAATTTATCCAGGTTGAAGATTAAAAAGTCAATGGCATTAGATGGGATAGGACTGTGTGGCAATTTTAGTTCTGTGACTTAGGATGGTTAGTGGTTCATTAAAGACAGTGGAGTCAAGACTGGGCATAGAAGCAAGTTAAGCTAAAGTCAATTTTTTTTTGTTCCATAAAATTTTTAGTGCTTTTCAATTATTCTGTTTACAAACAACATGGAAATTCTTGGCCTCATGATACAAAGAAGTACTAAACTGTAGTCTAACAGTGTAGGTATCATCATAGGAACTAAGAGAAGGCCAAGCCTTGTGCTCACGCCTGTACTTTCCAGTTGAAAATATTATTTTACACATATAGAACACTTATAAAATGTAAATAAACACTGTGAAGTCCTGCCATTTTAAATTCTATACTTTAAAAGCTCTAAATACGTCAAAAGCTGAAGCCAATTTAAAGTGGGTCAAAGGGCCAGGGGGCCTTTGATGAGAAAAAAAAAGATAAAGTCTTACAAATTGATCTAACAAATCAATTGTACAAGTTTGGACTTCAGATGAAAGGGAGAGGGGGAGGGAGAGAGTCCTATCTTGAAAGCAGTTCATAAGAAAAAGACAAGAGATGAAAAGACAAGTTCAATACTAGTCAACAATATGGTCTGTCTTAAAAGCTAATTAATTTTTTAATCAGCATTCAAGATCACAGACTTAAAACTGTAAGGAAACTTTGAAGCCATCTTCAAAGATCACACAGGAAGTATAGTGGAGGCAGGATTTGAAACAGGTCCTCTGACTTCAAATTCAATGTCCTAGTGAAGGGATGTGAGATCATGTCATGAGGAATGATTGCTAGACCTGTGGATGTTCAGTCGGAGAAGATGAGTGTGGGAGATTAATAGGACGACCCTATTGTCCTCTGCCATAGTTAGACTACATCTGTGTTTAACATTGAGGTCAGGTCTGGTTTCTACATTTAAAGAAGGACTTTAACAAATGTAAACTCCTTGAAGGCAAAAACTCCCATTTTTGTTGCATTTAGTAGGTGCATAAGGAATGCTTTTTGACTGATTATCAAAGGATCATGTTAAAGTGGAAATTCCTTGGTCAGCATTCCCTGGTACCTGATGATGATCCACCCTGAATGAGAGCCTGAAGACATCTCCTTCCCCTTTCCCAGGAAAATCAGGGATCTTACACTTTAAATGGATGAGAAGATGGAGTGGACAAGACCTGCATCTTTCGGACCAGAATTGGCTAGCTCTGTTTCTTTCTGTTGCTTTTGGGATTCTGGATTTCCTGCTTCCTGTGCAAATGGAGAATGGTGGAGCTCTGGTGAGGTATATTAGACCTGCACCATCCAACACCAGACCATTTCCTTAGAATAATGCTTTATGAGGGGCAGCTAGGTGGCATGGTGGATAGATCACTTGCCCTGGAATCAGAAGGACTTGAGTTCAAATCCAACCTCTGGATACTTATAGCTGTGTGGCCCTGGCTAGGTCATTTAACCCTGATTGTCTTTAATAAAAAATATATTTTTTAGGATTTTTAATCTTGTCAAGATGAGTACTATATCTTCCGACCAGGTTGCAATACCCATCCTCCCATAGCTTGGTGAATGGTCTTCAGGAACTACTTGTGGGCTGAAAAAATCCATCAGCTCCTGTCTAACCTATTAAGGAACTTCTCAGAATGAGTCCTGGGACACACTCCAAGTCTGTCTTCTTTTGTGCCAGAGCTTGTGGTCTTCTGCCTAAAGAACCCAAGATAACCAATGAACTTTAATGAGGCATTGGAGAATGATTTTAGTGGCAGTCACACAATCCTATGTAAAGTATGCCCCCTGTAAGATGTGTTTGCCATCATGGGTTGTTTAAATGCAGCTCCAAGGGTTACACATAGGTTCCTCTGTAGCTCTAGCGCTGAAAGAAGCTTCAGAGCCTCTCTAGTCCAGCTCCTTTTTATAGATGAAGATACTGAAGCCCACCAAGTTTATATAGGTGGTAAGTATCAGGTCAGGATATTAATTTTCGCATAACATCATTACAAAGCAAATGTCCATAAATTACATATTAATATAAGTTATAGTCCTAGGAAGTTTCAATATCTCCACTGCCCCAATCTTTAGAAACGGCCACTACCTCCCTCCCTTCTCCCCTCCACCTTCCCAGTCTGTCCATTACCTCCAACCACCACCAGATGGCACGTAGGCAGTAGGGATGCCAAGGAGAGGCAGGAAGATGAGGTGTTTGTGTACCAGATGTCTGCATTGCAGCTTCTGGGCTTGGGTACTTCTTACCTCCAGCTGGGGGAAGGGACTTGAGGGATCCAGGCTCTCTGTCCCCTTTGCCCATAGTGGTGAGAGCCTAATTTTTCCGATGCTCAGATATGAAAGGTTAGGGAACCTCCAGGGGACTATTAACCCTGCAGATACAGTCAGTCTGGGCTAGCGAGCCAGTGAATGTGTGTGTGTGTGTGTGTGTGTTGTGTTGTGTGTGGAGGTGGAAGGTTGCCTCTTTGTTGAGAACTCTTCGAGGAACAGTATATCCCTGGCCTCCCCCGTTATTCCAATGCTCAGTAACCCTTACCTTGAAAGCTTCTTCCCTCCCTGCAACAAAGCTGTTTCCTTTTGAGAATGGAGCCATCAGTCACATGCAGCCTCCCCCATGACCCGGCCCTTCCCTCCTGCTCCAACCTCACTCCTCCTTGGAGGGGGTGGAGGAATGAATGACAAGAGGTAGGAAGATGGAAACAGTCTAAGTCCTAAACAGATTTTGCAGACTAAGGGAAGCTTAGATGCAACCAGCCCCAGGGAGTCAGAAAAAAAAAAGGGAAATAGAAACCCCAGATTAGAGAATTGAGGTTAGGCTATTGGGCGGGGACAGGTTCTGAGCAGCTCTGATGAAATGCTGCCAGGGGCTCAGAGTACATCTACTCTGAGTAGATGTCAGATAAAATCCACACCCCGAAGAGCCAGAAAAACGGTCTGCCAGAGTGGTGCATCTTCTCTAGCACCCAACTCCATTGCCCCTGCACCTAGGAAGTGGGGAGAGGGGGAAAGGGCTCAGACCCAGGGCTGGGCCTGAAACTTCCTGGCATTACATCTAATAATGAAACTTGTGCTACAAAGACCTGTGATGTCAAGAGATCTTCAAAACTAAACATCACTTGATAGATGGTTTTCATAGATTACTGTTAAAAAAAAATTATCAGTCATTAACCACCATGTTGATGAACCACTCAAACTTAACTAGGCTGGCCTTCAGCCTACAGGATGAGGACTTTAATGCTTCAATTTATCTATCCACGGTTCAATTGATGGGATATTCTCTCCATCTGTGCAAATCAAAACCCACCCACATGTTTTCATCCAGGTCTCTTGTTGGACCACAGATTCTCCATAAAGGATCTAAATTACTTTACATTTCATGGGTACCTGGGCAACATTTTTACTGGCCATCTGTTATTCCTCACCCTCACTACATAACCAGCCCACTTCCTTTTCTGATCTTCCTTTTCTTGAACGACAACCTGTTAGTCTAAATAACTGACATTTATAGAGTTTTCCAAAGTACCTACATTATCCCATCTGGGTCTCCTAACAACTCTGGGAGATAAGTCCCTCAGGGTTACTATGGAGCAAGTGCTATGCTGAGTGTTATAAGTGATTAGCTTTATTTTACAAATGAGGAACCTGAGGGTCATGGAGGTTATATAATTTGTCCAGTTACCCAGCAAAGAATTTTCAGAGATGGGATACAAAACCTGTCCTGACTTCAAGTCCAGAGGTCACACAGAACAAGTCTCTCTCCACCATGCTTCTCACACACATTTCTGGCAGGCCTACTTGGCTATAGTGGCATCTTTCATTTCTTGGCCCCTGAACAATCCTCAACTCTCAACACCAAAAGAACAGAAACAAAAAGACAACAACAAATTTTTTTTTTTTCTGGGACCTGTGGTTTCACTGATATAGGGAACTCTTAGAGAGGAAATTTTCTTTACCAATACAGATGGATAGAGCTGGCTTTGTGTATATTTGTAAGCATGTTGTCTCTCCTATTAGACTATGCCTTGAGGGCAGGGACTGTCTTTTGCTTCTTTTGTGTCTTTTGTGCCTGGCATGTTGAAGGTACATTTTTTTTTTTTACATTGAAGGTACTTAACAGATAATTATTAATTGATTGTTTCTTCAACTAAGTATTAGAGAATTGCTGGATATATTGAATAGTTAAACAATTTGTCCAGTCATTCAATTAGTACCTGTGAGAGTTGGGACTTGAATCTAGATTGTCTTAACTCAAAAGTGATCTCTCTCCTCACCCAACTCTCAGCATCAGGAGAAACATCTTCATCACACCACCTTCTTTGTCCTATTTGAGTAATAACAGAAGTGTTATCCTGATATGGTATGTGATTTTTAGGTTTTAGAAACTCTCTAAAAGAAGCATTACAACATCCTTGAGTCACTTAATGTGGTGTCTATAGATGCCAGAACAATATTTTTGTATTGTAGGTGAAATTTGAAAAAGTTCACCCCTTGATTTGAATACAGTTCTCTTAAAAAAAAAATCTCGGGGTGGCTAGGAGGCACAGTGAATAGAGCACCAGCCCTTGGAGTCAGGAGGACCTGAGTTGAAATCCGGCCTCAGACACAACACAAAAACTAGCCCTGTGACCTTGGGCAAGTCGCTTAACCCTAATTGCCCTCCAAAAAGAAAAAAAAATCTTATGTACAATTGAGAATGGAACTTGATGGCATTGAACTATCAGCATTTATTTCTAATAATAGATCTTATTGATATCTTTTTGTTTTATGTCACCTAGATTTCCCCCCTTAATGCTATTTCATACCCTCCCCCAGAGAGCTAAAACAATTTTCTAAAAGAGGAAGAGAAAAAGATTCAGTAAAACCTGACACACTGAAAAACACATAGAAAAAATATGACATTATATGAAATATTGTAAATCCATGAACCATCTACTTCTGCAAAGAGTGGGAGGAAGCGTATTCTCATATCTCTTCTTTGGGGCCAAGCTTGTTATAATTGCACAACATTCTTCTAAAGATACATTTTTTCGTGACTATTATTCTTTCTATATACATTGTTACAGCCATTTCATGTATTGTTTGCTTGGGTCTTCTTATTTCACCTTTCATAGGTTAACAAGTCTTTCCAAGCTTCTCTTCATTTATCATGTTCATATTTCTATATTCTATATGCACAGTAATATTCCATTATATAAATATATGGCAATTTGTTTAGCCATTCCCCAATTACTGAGTATCTACTTTATTTCCAGTTATTTTCTACCAGGAAAAGTGTTGCTATAAATATTTTGGAGCCTTTCTTTTTGTAAAAAGGGTTTTAGTCACCCTTTTTTTGCCTAATTGTTTTCCAGAACCATAGTACCAATTCACAGCTCCACCAACAATGTACTAGTGTACATATCTCCTCACAGCGGCTCCAACATTAATTATTCCTTTTTTTTTTGCCATTATTTGCCAATTTGTTGGGTATGAGGTGAAACCTCAGAGTTGTTTGGATTTACATTTTTCTTATTATTGGTGATTTGGAGTATTCTTTCATATGGCTACTAATAGTTTGTGAAGAATTCATTGTTCACATTGTTTCCTACTATGCCTTACCCCTACATCCACCAGAGTAGAGTGCCTGGCACATAGTAGGAACCTAGTAAATACTTATTGATTTTATTCATCTATATCTCTGGGGCCTACTCACTATCAAGAACAAAGACTTAACCGATTCATTCTTTCCTGCTACATCGAGTCCATTTTCCCCCAAATTGCCCATGGCAAAGAAAGAATAAAGTATAAAGTAACCCGAAGATTTAAAAATACCATTTTTCAGGAGTTGCCTTTTCCAGGCTACACTGTCCCAGTCCTTCATCATTTCTTCTTGGCCCTGATACTGTAGCTCTCCCAGATTTGGGATTACAAATAATCTAGTCTAGTCCAACCTCCTAATCTGACAGTGGAAATCATAGAGGTAGCAAATGGCAATTTGCTAGACTGCAAAATGTCAGGAGTTGAACTGAGGGAAAGGGCTTCAAATTCAGTGCTTCCTTTCCAGTTCGTCCCGCTGACATCCCCCTGGGGTAGACGGAAAACGAAGATGGTGGCAAAACCTAGCATTCTAGTCTGGATCTCCGAAAGACCCCCTTGAAGCAATGGGCTTTGGCATCCTTGGCTTGAGGATAAGGGAAGGTCAGTGTCCTCAGCATATCCCTCCCAACCTATCCATATTTGGGGATAATGGCGCTTCTAAACATCTACAAAACTTTTAGCAAAGCCAGCTCAGCCTAAACCAAAGCAATTGTGAGGAGGGGAAGCTCGTCATGGCGTCACACATCAGCCCCACCCATCCCACGTGGGGACACCGCCTACTCCGGCCTCCCCTCTTTAAATTGTGCGCCACGCCTCCTCCTCTCCTTCAAGCCAATCAGACTCTTCTTTCCCCCTATGTCCCGGAGCGTCCCCTCCCAGTGTTTCATAGCCCAATCAGAGAGGGCTCTGCCCCTCTGGATTCCACGCCTCCCCGCCAGAGGGGCGGGGTCTAGACTCGTGGCTCCGCCCCAGTCTTGGGGCGTGGGCCAATGGGAGCTGCCCTAAAGGGGCGTGGTCTGAAGTGACCGCCCCGCCCCCAGGTTTCTCGGTTTGCTTGGGGGACAGGGGCAGCCAGGCGGGGCAGCGCGGAGCTGGGCTCCAGTGCGGGCGGGCGTTGGCACCATGGAGCGGCCCGTTGGAAAGGGTCCCGGCCCCGTGGCCAGCCCCGCTGACCAGCTCCCGGCGGCGCCGGCCAAGCAGGACCCTAGCAGCCCGGCGGAGCCGACACCGCCGCAGCAGCAACCTGGGGCAGCGGGCGAGGCGCTGGCCGTGCTGAGCTCCTTCGGGCGGAGGCTACTGGTGCTGGTGCCCGTGTATCTGGCTGGGGCCCTGGGGCTCAGCGTGGGCTTCGTGCTGTTCGGCCTAGCCCTCTACCTGGGCTGGCGTCGGGTCCGCGGCGAGAAGGAGCGGAGCCTGCGGGCGGCGCGGCAGCTTCTGGACAACGAGGAGAGGCTCACGGCGCAGACCCTCTACCTGAGCCATCGCGAGCTGCCCGCTTGGGTGAGAGCCCTCCGCCCCCATCCCCCGCGGTCCCGGCCAGTCCCCCGGGACTACCCGCTGCCGGACTTCTGGAGACTCCCCCCACCTACCCCACCCCACCTCTCCATCCTCCAGCATCGCCATCCTCAGGACAGCTCCTCAGACTTCAGCCCAACCGCCC
>NW_027185715.1:446131-449697 GCF_028583685.1 Petaurus breviceps papuanus
GCATCGCCATCCTCAGGACAGCTCCTCAGACTTCAGCCCAACCGCCCCACCCTTTCCACTGGACACTACTACCAAGGTCCCTTAGCCCGGAGCTGTTAACTTCTCCCATTTTCTCTCTCCGGAGCCCTGAACGCCACCCCTATTGTCTCCATACACACCTTGACACCTCATATCAGACATGCCACCTTCCCCACACTACAGACCACCTCCCACCACCACTACCACCAATGGTGCCACCGCATCTGCACTCTCTGTGTGGCTCCTTCCCCTCCCCCACGGGCATCTCCATCACCTTCCCCACTGGCTCTGCTCCGAGGGATTTCCCCTGCCCTTCCCTCCTCCCTCCCCCAAACGTACTGGGACGGTTTTTTTTTTTTACCTACTTTATTGTTATGGCTTCCCCCCCTCCCCAACTCAGGTTATGAGGACCCAACATCGACCTGTATTGCTCCGGTCCCTCATTCCTCCTTAGGCATCCCCTAAGGGATGGACCCTCTTTTGTACCTCACTACCTAACCATCAGGCCCCCAGCCTGGACTGCGGTAGTGGTTGTGGTTGGCTGCAGAAGTGGGGGGGGGGGAAGAGGAGAGAGAGAGACTCTGAGAGAGAGACAGAGACACAGAGAGAGAAAGAAGAAAGAAAGGGAGAGGGGAGGGGGTTCTGTGCAGATGCTGCAGTGTCTGCTGTCCACACCCTTCCCCCACCTTCTGGCTTCAGCCCCACCCAGTTCTTCAGACCCTTGTGCTGGAAAGGTCTTAGAGGTATAGGTAGAGTAGGGTGGGGACCGAGAAAGATTCCCTTTCTCTGCAGTGAAGGGACAGACCGGATGTAGCGAAGGCCAGGAGGAGCATTAGCGGGAAACAGAGCCTGAGCCCATAAGCAAGCTTGGGCCCCTCCCTTTCACACCCCCAGCAGAGTTGCCTTGTCTAGAAGGGAATCAAACCTAGCTCAGACTGAGTGCAGTCAGGCTTCTGAAAGAGTGTGGCTCTGCTCTGAGGCTGGCAGTTTGGAGCTGGAGTTCTGCCCTGGAGCCCTATCGTCTAGGCAGGACTGGTAGCCCAGTTCCTTCTCCCCACCCCCTTCCCCCAGCCCTCTTTACCAGCTTCACGTCTCTGCCACTCCCACATCTCAATTGTGGAAACTTCTCTCTACCCCCCCTCCCTAGGAAAAGGGGGCCCCCAGCCAATTCCCTTGTTATGTTTAGTTTAACCCATTAGCCTCCCCAGGTGTTATGGGGTTGGGAAAATGTAGCTTCTAGGTACCCTTATTCTCCTCCAGTGTTATGAGGATTCGTATGAGGAAGGAGAGGATTCCTCCTCCCAAGGAATGTGCCATGCCTCACCCCAGCAGCTGTGACTGCTACCTCCCACACAAAGGGAGACATTAGAAAACAAAGGGGCTCCTGTGCTGCCTGGGCCTTGACCCTGTAAGAAGTTACCACTGTCCCCCCATTCTCTATACCCCTGAATTGTCTACCAGGAGTCTTTAATGGAAGTGAAACTACATGTCCCTCTGTCCCCACCCTACTCAATAACAACAAAAAAAACCGTACACTGTCAGTGGGCATCATGGCATACAGGCATATACAAGTACTTCCTGTCCCATGCTGATACCACAGTCACAGGCATAAACCACAGACAGAGGAAAGTTCTTCTAATTCAGGCATTCTTAACCTGGGGGTCCTTGGAGAGGAAAAAGTTACATCTTTATTTCAATGTACTTGCTTTACTTTGAATTTTGTTTATTTATTTATTTACTATGTATTTTATACTCTTTTTTTTTGCTTTTTTGGAGGGCAATTAAGGTTAAGTAACTTGCCCAAAGTCATACAGCTAGTAAATGTGTCAAGTGTCTGAGGCTGGATTTGAACTCAGATCCTCCTGATTCCAGGGCTGGTGCTCTATTCACTGCGCCACCTCGCTGCCCCCTATTTTATGCATTTTTTAAAATTTTGAGAAGAGGTCCATAAGGCATCACTAAGACTTCCAGAGGGGCCCACATTACAGAAAAATGTTAAGAATCCCTGGTCTCAGTGGTCCAAATGTGTGTGTTCTTCCTTTTGTCCAGGTCAGCTTCCCTGATGTAGAGAAGGTTGAATGGCTGAACAAGGTGAGTTTGCACATGGGGGGGGCAGATCCTCTCTGACCAGTTGCTGAGACTTTGATTTCCCAGCCAGCCTGGAGGGCATGTTGATCCCATCACTCCCAGTCCATAGCTAGTCTTGTCCCCAGAGTTTTCGTTGGGGAGGTAGCTATTTGGGGAAGTGGGTCCTCAGAAAGGAGCTGACTACATGAGGAAGAGACAAGGTGATCCTCCCCATGACTCCTCCTCTGTCATCCCAAGATTGTGGCCCAGGCCTGGCCCTTTTTGGGCCAGTATATGGAGAAGCTCTTGGCAGAAACAGTGGCCCCAGCTGTTCGGGCATCCAATACTCATCTACAGACTTTCACATTTACTCGTGTGGAACTAGGCGAAAAGGTGAGGTGAATGGCACGGGTCATGGAGCTAGGGAGGGTCTAATGTGGGGTCGGTGCACAGGGCACAGGTGGAACACTGCCTCATACCAAATGCCTATTGACTTCCATCTATTCCCTTCTCAGCCTTTGCGCATCCTGGGGGTCAAGGTTCACACTGGTCAGAACAAACAGCAGATCCTGCTAGACCTAAATGTCAGGTACCTTCTTCCCATCACCCCACTCCATTTGATCTATCCCTGGTTTCCCTCTTCCTAAGCTCCTTCCCATCACCCCACTCCATTTGATCTATCCCTGGTTTTTCTCTCTTCTCTTCCTAAGCTCCCCTAGCCCTTTTTTAGCTTAAATTCCTAATATTATTTGTTTCTTCTGCCTCTTCGTTTTCCTACCCATCAGCTATGTAGGTGATGTACAGATCGATGTGGAAGTAAAGAAATATTTCTGCAAAGCTGGAGTCAAGGGTATGCAGGTAAGTTATAGGTCAATATCCTCTATATTAGGGTATCTTAGTTCTAAGTTATGAGAGACTGTGAAGAAAGTAGAGGGTTGGAGTTGGGGGAGTCCTAGTTAAGTATGCTGGGTAGAAGCACGGGGTGTGATTAGGTAAACCATGATTAGGAGACTCTGGCCTTCTCTCTCTGCTCCAGCTACATGGCATCCTAAGAGTGATCCTTGAACCACTTATGGGAGACCTTCCTATTGTTGGGGCTGTTTCCATGTTCTTCATCCGACGTCCTGTAAGGAGAAATTGGAGGGGAAAGGGTAGGGTGGGGAGTGGGAGGAGAAGGGGGAGAAAGATGATGATCTATGGCTATAGAGAGGTGATCAGCCCTGGGACCTTCTTTCTTAAAGTATGCATGGTAAAACTAGCTGAAGAAGATCCCAGGGGCAAAAAGACCTGGGAAAAAGGGAATGGCCAGCTACCGTGTTTCCCCGATAATAAGACCTATCCCGAAAATAAGCCCTCCTCTTACTGTGTAAGATTCCTCTAAAATAAGCCCTCCCCCGAAAATAAGCCCTATTGAGATTGCTACTGTAGTGAAGGTGATCCCCTGCGCTACACGCTACATTACGGTACCCTCTGTATGCACC